>NW_028259306.1:0-34241 GCF_977971745.1 Zootermopsis nevadensis | reverse complement strand
GAGGATTGCGGTATTTAGAAGTGGAATTTGTAGGGGATTAAATACTTGAATTCCAGTTGGTGGTCACATTGATCCGAGTTCGTTTGTTGGTGATAATCTTCTGTGGAAAAATGCTCAAAAGAAGGAGACGAAGAAGAATACTTCTGATGTAATGAATAGGATTATACCTCATCGTAACCCTTTAGTTACTTTTCTTGTATGTAATCCTTGGTATGTGCCCTCTCGTGTAATATCTCGTCATCATTGGATGGTTGTTATGATTATTGTGATTATTCCAATTCTTATTAGTGTTTGTTCATATTGGTGGAATCATTTAATTGTTCCAGTTAATGTGATTATGGCTCCCATTGCTCCAATAAGAGGTCATGGTCTTTGGTTTACTATGTGGAATGTGTGATTTATGTGGTTTGTCATTTTAATTGATTTCTCTAGAATATAATGTTCTTAGTACTGCGAATACATATGATTGAATGATTGCTACTGCTGTCTCTAATGTTAGTAGAGCAATCTGTGTAATAATTAGGATGCTGATTATTGAGTATGCTATTGATGATCCATTTTCTCCTAGTAGTGTTATTAATAGGTGACCTGCAATTATATTTGCTGTTAATCGGATAGCTAATGTTCCTGGGCGAATAATGTTTCTGATTGTTTCAATGCACACTATAAATGGTATTAGGATCGGTGGTGTTCCTTGTGGTACAAGGTGGGTTAATATGTGTTTAGTGTTGTTGATTCATCCGAATATTATAAATCTTGTTCATAATGGTAAGGCTATTGTTAATGTTAATGTTAGGTGTCTGGTTCTAGTAAAGATGTATGGGAATAAGCCTAAAGTATTGTTTATTAGGATTATTGAGAATAATGACGTGAATATAAGTGTTCTTCCGTTGTTGATTTTTTTTGTTCCTAGGAGTGTTTTAAGCTCTTCGTGTATTTTTTTTATTGTTTTATTTCATGCTGCGTTGTTTCGAGATGGAATTATTCATATTATTGTGGGGATGATTAATAATCCTAATATAGTTCTTAATCAATTTATTGATGTGTTAAATATGTTTGTTGATGGGTCAAATACTGAGAATAAGTTTCTTATCATTTTCAGTTTGTTTTTTTTGTTAATTTAATTTTTTTTTGTATCTTTTTATTTGTTTGGGTAAATGAGAAGTAGTTTATTGTGTTGAATAATACGAAAATTGTTGAAAACGAGATGAATAAAATTAATCATCTAAGGGGTATTATTTGTGGGATGAGGGGGATACCATTTATTTGGTTATTTTAGTTTGACGATCTAATGTTATTTTTAACTAATCCCCCCAATAGGAGTAATTGCTAATTTACTATTATTTGGTTTAAGAGACCATTACTTGCTTTCAGTCACCTATTGATTCGCTTAGTTTTTTAATTCATTCAATAAAATTCTCTGTTGATACTCTTTCAATTACGATGGGTATGAATCTGTGGTTTGCTCCGCAGATTTCTGAGCATTGACCATAAAGTAGTCCAGGGCGGTTGATTATAAATCTTGATTGATTTAATCGGCCTGGTGTTGCATCGGCTTTGATCCCCAATCTAGGGATTGTTCACGAGTGAAGTACATCAGCAGCTGTTACGATAATTCGGATGAATGAGTGTATTGGTAAAGTTACGTGGTTATCTGTTTCTAGTAGTCGGAATATTCTTTTATTGTCTCCCTCATATGGTGTTATATATGAGTCGAATTCAACGTTGACGAAGTCTGAGTATTCATAACTTCAGTATCATTGGTGTCCAATAGTTTTAATTGTTATAATTGGGTTGTGGATTTCGTCTATAAGGTATAATAATCGTAAAGATGGAGTGGTGATGAATAGAAGAATTACTGCTGGCACAATTGTTCATATTAGTTCTATTGTTTGACCTTCTAGTATATATCGGTCTACGAGTTCGTTAATAATTGTTGATGCTATGAAGTATAATACTATTGCTAGAATTATTGTGATGATTATTATGGTATGATCATGGAAGAAGATTAGTTGTTCTATGATTGGTGATGCTCTATCTTGTAAATTCATGCATGATCATGTTGTCATTTTCTAATAAAAGTTTTTAGTACTTTATTTGTGGAGCTTAAATCCACTGCACTTCTCTGCCATATTAGATTTTATTAATTGATAATTGTTGGTAGTTCTGAATATCTGTGTTCTGATGGGGGCAGATCTTGGATTCATTCAATTGAGTTTCTTGTATGTGTTGATCTTAACACTTGTCGTTTAGTTCTTATTCTTTCTCATAAAATGTAAATAAACATTATCACTCCAATAAATGAGATGGTTGACCCCATTGATGAGATAATATTTCATGTAGTGTATGCATCTGGATAATCTGAATATCGTCGTGGTATTCCAGCTAGTCCTAGGAAGTGTTGCGGGAAGAACGTTATATTTACTCCCAGGAATATAATTGTGAATTGAGTTTTCAATCATTTTGGATTTATTGTTAGTCCTGTAAATAATGGGTATCAGTGGATAAATCCGGCTATGATAGCGAATACGGCTCCTATTGATAGAACGTAGTGGAAGTGAGCTACTACATAATATGTGTCATGTAGTACAATATCGATTGATGAATTTGCTAGGACTACCCCCGTTAGCCCCCCTATTGTAAATAGGAAAACAAATCCTATTGATCATAAGCATGTGGGTCTATATGATAATTTTGATCCTTGGATTGTTGCTAATCATCTGAAGATTTTAATTCCAGTTGGTACTGCAATAATTATTGTAGCTGATGTAAAATATGCTCGTGTATCGACATCTATTCCTACTGTAAATATATGATGTGCTCATACTACAAATCCTAATAACCCAATTGCTAGTATGGCAAAGATTATTCCTAGGTTTCCAAAAGCTTCTTTTTTTCCTCTTTCATGGGAAATGATGTGGGAAATTATCCCAAATCCTGGGAGAATTAGAATATATACTTCTGGATGTCCGAAAAATCAAAATAAGTGTTGGTAAAGAATTGGGTCTCCACCTCCCGCTGGGTCAAAGAAGGAGGTGTTCAAATTTCGATCAGTTAATAATATTGTGATAGCCCCTGCTAGTACTGGTAGTGATAGTAATAATAAGGTGGCGGTAATAATTACTGCTCATACAAATAGGGGTATTTGTTCAGATTTCATACTTGATGGTTTTATATTAATTGCTGTTGAGATAAAGTTTACTGCTCCTAAAATTGACGATACACCTGCTAGGTGTAAGGAGAAAATTGTTAAATCTACTGATGCTCCCGCATGGGCGATTCCTCTAGCTAACGGGGGATACACTGTTCACCCTGTTCCAGCTCCTCTTTCTACTATACTTCTGGTTAGGAGGAGTGTAAGTGAGGGTGGGAGTAGTCAAAATCTTATGTTATTCATTCGTGGAAATGCTATATCAGGGGCCCCAAGTATGAGTGGTACTAATCAATTTCCAAAACCCCCAATTAGAATTGGTATAACCATGAAAAAGATTATGATAAATGCATGTGCGGTTACGATTACATTGTAAATTTGGTCGTCTCCAATTAAGGATCCTGGTTGACCAAGTTCTGCTCGGATTAATATTCTTAATGATGTTCCTAATATTCCGGATCATGCCCCGAAGATGAAGTATAATGTTCCAATATCTTTATGGTTTGTTGAGAATAACCATCGTTTAATTATTAGTGGAATGTCTGATTTTAGGTGATAGATTGTAAATCTATTTATGGGATTTTCCCTTCTACTATAGCTTTATATTCATTAGGTGATTATAGAATGCAATTCTATAGGGGTAGTTTTGCTACTAAGGCTTAAAGATTTTCTTTATTTATAGCTTTGAAGGATATTAGTTTGTTTAACTTAAAGCCTTTAATCTAAGTTCATGATTATTTCTGATATTATTAACCCCGTAATTGAGATTGATGTTAATAAAATAATGTGTTTAGGTGTTTTATTAATAGGTTGGGCAATTAATCATTTTGTTTCTAGGTGTAGTATTATTAAACTTGAGTATGTCATTCGTATGTAGTAATATAACGTTACTACTGATATTAAAACCATTATTGTGGCTGTTGTTTTTATTTCGTTGGTTATTATAGCTTGAATGACTATTCATTTTGGTATAAATCCCAAGAATGGCGGCAAACCTCCTAATGATAAAATTCTTGTGAATACAAGGAATTTTGTTAGTTTGTTCTTCTTTTCTGTTATTGCTATTTGGTTAACGAAAGATAATTTGGTGGTTTTTACAATCGACACTACTGTTAATGTTAGTATTGAGTAGATTGTGAAATATGTTACTCATATATCATTTCCTGTAATTATTGCCGATATTATTCAACCTGTGTGGTTAATTGATGAGTATGTTATGATTTTTCGTAGTGATGTTTGATTTAATCCCCCGATAGCTCCAATTATTACTGATGTTACAATGATTATTTCTAGGAATATATCATTGTTAATTTGGTATGAGATTAAGGATAGGGGTGCGGATTTTTGTAGAGTTATTAGAATTAAGCAATTATTTCAGTTTAACCCCTCCATTACTCCAGGGAATCACCAATGTATTGGGGCGACCCCCCCTTTTAGTAATAGGGGTGTGTTTATTAATATTTGTGTATATAAGTTGTCCGAGTTAATTAATATTCTTTCTTCTATTGCTCTTATTATTACTATGAATAATAGTATTGATGAAGCCCCTGCTTGTACAATAAAGTATTTTAGTGAGGCTTCTGTGGTGTAGATATTTTTTTTTTCTATCATTATTGGAATAAATGATAGTAAATTAATCTCTAACCCCATTCATGCTCCAAATCATGAATTAGAGGAAATTGAGATTAAAATACCTCTTGTTAACGTTGTTAATAAGAGGATTTTTGTTGAGTTGTTGGGCATTAGAAGAGAGAGTATTTACTCTATTTATGGGGTATGAACCCATTAGCTTTATTAGCTTACTTTTCTAATTTTTACGTTTTAGTGTATGGTGCACGGGAATTTTTGATATTTCAGGGAATGGTTTGACTCTATTTAACGTAATGGAGGTATTTTTATACATTATTTACCCTATCATAGTAATCCTTTTTCAGGCACTCCATTTTGTTTTGTTTTGTTTTGTTTTGTTTTGTTTTGTTTTGTTTTGTTTTGTGTTTTTTTTTTGTATTTTATGTTATTTTTTTTGGGGCGGTTTGGTTTTTGTTTTTGGGGTTTGTTTTGGTTTTAGTGATTTTTATTTTGTTCTCTGTTTGTTAGTTTTCTTTAAGGTGTGTTTTTTTATATAATAATAACCTATATTAATAAAATTAATTATTTGAATAGAATTGATTTAAGTTACTAAAGATAGGATTTATTTTAAATAAGTATTATTATAATAAAATTAATTATATTGAATACAAATACCTAAAAAGAAAATTTTAGATTCTATATATATAATATATTTAATAAGATAAATTGAATCTTATATTAAATATAAGTCATATTAAATAATTACTTATTTTAAATTATTTATCTTATTGATGTATTAATTCTATTAAGATAAACATTTATATAGTTTTTAGATCTCATTTTGTAAATCTAAAAAAAATGAGATCTAAAAAAGGGAGTATACTCTTGCTTGTTACTTGGTTTTTGTTGTTTGTACTTTTTTTTGTCGTACCTTTCTTGTTGTTGTTGTTTATAGAGTAGTTTTATTTTCATGGTTGGTCTTTGAAAAGTTTTGATCTATTAGAGTTGGGCAAGAAAAAGATTTTTTGGTTGGTTTGTGGGTGGGGGGTACTCTTGCTTGTTACTTGGTTTTTGTTGTTTGTACTTTTTTTTGTCGTACCTTTCTTGTTGTTGTTGTTTATAGAGAGTAGTTTTATTCTTGCTTTTATGTTTGTTCTTAATTTTTTTTATATGTAAGTTTTTGCGTGATTTGTTTTTTCTTAATGTTGTTTGTTTTTTTATTCGCATTATTTATTTTTATATATTGAGGTGACTCAGATTTAGTTATATTTTTTAGAGTTGGTTAAATTTGTGCCAGCAGCCGCGGTTATACATGGAGCTCAAGCAAATATTTTTTGGTTGATAGTTTTATTTAATTTTTGGGTTTAATTTCTTTTGATTTTTGGTGAAATTTCAATTTCTTGTTTTTCCCCCTTGTTGTTTTGTAGGCTATGAAATCTTTTTTTAGACTAGGATTAGATACCCTATTATTTTTGATGTTAATTTTGTGGCCTGAGTAGTATTAGTTATGTTCTTGAAACTTAAAGAATTTGGCGGTATTTTATTCCGTTCAGAGGAATCTGCCCTATTATCGATAATCCGCGTTGGACCTTGCTTATTTTTTTTGTTTGTATACCGCCGTTATAATGAGAATCTTTTTAGGGTTATAATTTTTTCTTTCCTTTATTTTGGTTTATTTCAGGTCAAGGTGCAGCTTTTATTTAAGTTGGTGGTGGATTACATTGTTATTAATTTTGGATTGTTTGTTGAAATTTCTTTCATGAAATTGGATTTGATTGTAATTATTTGAAGATTGTTTTTGTGATTTTGGTTCTAAAGTATGTACACATCGCCCGTCGCTCTCGTTGTTTAAGAGGCGAGATAAGTCGTAACAGAGTGGTTGTACCGGAAGGTGTAGCTGGAATGATACAGATTATATACCTAGGAGGTATTTTCATTTACATTGGAGAGTTTGCTGTGCGATTCAGTGTGGTCTGATTTGATATGTAGTTTATTGTTTTTAATGGTTTTTATTTTGTTTTAATGGAAGTATTTTATTGTCATTGTATATTTTTTTGGTTTGATTTTTTTAATTATAGTTTACTTTGTACTGTATAGGTTTATTTATTTTGTTTTTTGAAAGTTTATTTTGTTTGTTGTACCTTGTGTATCAGGGCTTATTAAATTTTATTATTTATTTTCTATTTCCCGATTTCAAGTGAGTTAATTATTTATTTTAGTTGCTGTTTTATAAGCATTAATAATATTTTATTGGTGGTGATATGCTATTCGTATTTGATGGTATCTGGTTCCTTGGGAAATGAATTTAATTCATGTAATTTATTTAAAGTTTCTTTTTCTTAGGTTATTTTTATTTTTTGCAAATGTTTCGGGGGTTTAGCTTCGTTTCATATTTTTATAATTTGTTTTGTTTTGTTTATTTTGGTGGGTTTTATGTTAACTATCTTTTTAAGTATGTTCAAATTTTATTTTTAGTTATTTTTTCTTTATGTTTTGTTTAATTTTTTACTGGGGTTTATTTTTTAATTGTTTTTTATTTGTAATAATGGTAGGATTAGTATATTCTTTTTTATTTTGTGTTTTATTTTTTATTTCTTTAAAAGGAATTCGGCAATTTTTATATCCGCCTGTTTATCAAAAACAACTTCTCTTGTGTTTTTTTGAGGTATGGCCTGCCCGCTGATTTTTTTGAAGGGCCGCGGTATTTTGACCGTGCAAAGGTAGCATAATCATTAGTCTTTTAATTGTGGGCTGGAATGAATGGTTTGACGAGATATAATCTGTCTCTTTTTGATGTATTGAATTTTGGTTTTAGGTAAGAATACCTAAATTTTTTTATGGGACGAGAAGACCCTATAGAGTTTTATATTTGTGATGATTTTTTTGTTGGTTTTTTTTAATATTGTTTTGTTTATTTTGCTGGGGCGGCTAGGAGATTTGTTTAACTCTTCTTTTTTTTGTTTATTTATTTATATTTTTTTTGATCCTTTATTATTGATTTTAAGATTAAATTACCTTAGGGATAACAGCGTAATCTTTCTTGAAAGTTCTTATTGACAGGGGGGTTTGCGACCTCGATGTTGGATTAGGGTGAATTTTTGGTGTAGAAGCTTTAATTGATTAGGTCTGTTCGACCTTTAAAATCCTACATGATCTGAGTTCAGACCGGCGTGAGCCAGGTTGGTTTCTATCTATAATTTGTTTTGTGAGTTAGTACGAAAGGACCACTTTCAATAAATAATTTTATGTTGTTTGATTATTATTAATTACTATTTTGGCAGAGAAGTGCAGTGGATTTAGAATCTTCTAATATAAATTTATTTTATATGTAGTAGTGTTTAATGACTTTTTATTTTTGTTTGTTGTTTTTTTTTTATTGTCTATTTTTGTTATGGTTGGTGTAGCTTTTCTTACTTTACTTGAGCGTAGGGTTTTAGGTTATATTCATATTCGTAAGGGTCCTAATAGGGTGGGGTTTTTAGGTTTGCTTCAACCTTTTAGAGATGTGGTTAAGTTGTTTGTTAGGGAGCAGTGTTTTCCTTATGTTTCTAATTATTTGCCTTATTATTTTGCTCCTGTGTTTGGTTTGTTTCTTTCTTTAATTATTTGGTTGGTTATTCCTTATTTTGGTGGTTTTTTTTCTTTTGATTTAGGTTTATTGTTTTTTTTGTGTTGTACTAGACTTGGTGTTTATTCTCTTATGGTTGCTGGTTGGTCTTCTAATTCTAATTATTCTTTGTTGGGGTGTATGCGTGCAGTTGCTCAATCTATTTCTTATGAGGTTAGACTTGCTTTGATTTTATTGTCTTTTGTTTTTTTGGTTTGTGGTTATAATTTGGTTTCTTTTTTTTATTTTCAGTTTTATGTTTGGTTAGTTTTTTTTTCTTTGCCTTTGGTTTTAGTTTGATTTGTTTCTTGTTTGGCGGAGACTAATCGAACTCCTTTTGATTTTGCTGAGGGTGAGTCTGAGTTGGTTTCTGGTTTTAATGTTGAGTATAGATCTGGAGGGTTTGCTTTAATTTTTTTGGCTGAGTATGCTAGAATTTTGTTTATGAGTGTTTTGTTTTGTGTTATGTTTTTGGGTTGTGATTTGTATTCTTTTTTTTTCTTTTTAAGGGTTTCTTTTGTTTCTTTTTTATTTGTTTGGGTTCGTGGTACTTTGCCTCGTTTTCGTTATGATAGGTTGATGTATATATCTTGGAGGAGTTTTTTGCCTGTTTCTTTGAATTATTTAATTTTTGTTTTGGGTGTTAGGTTATTTTTTTACTCTTTGTTTTAGTGTATTAATTTGAGTATGTTTTAAGTCGGTAGGGGATTTAAACTCCTTTCTCTTACTTTCAAGGTATTTGCTTATCATAAAGCTTTCCGACTATTTTGTTGTCTTGTCTCACATTTTTGTTATTATTGGGTTCGTGATGTAGTATGAGAAGTATATTACTGTTAGTATTTGTCCTGTTATAATATATGGTTCTTCAACTGGTCGGGCTCCAATTCATGTTAATAGGATTACAGTGTTTGTTATTAGCCAGAATATAATTTGGTTGATTGGGTAGAACTGTGTTCCTCGGAATTTGGTTTTTTGTAGGGGTAGGATTAATAAGATTGCGATTGATATAAATAGAGCAATTACTCCTCCTAATTTATTAGGAATTGATCGTAAGATTGCGTATGCAAATAGGAAATATCATTCGGGTTGAATATGAATTGGTGTTACTAGTGGGTTTGCAGGGATAAAGTTGTCTGGATCTCCAAGAAGGTAAGGTTCTTTTAGTGATAATATTGATAATATTATAATTAATAAAATGAATCCTACTGTGTCTTTGATAGTGAAGTATGGGTGGAATGGGATTTTGTCGGTATTTCTATTTATTCCTGTTGGGTTGTTTGATCCTGTTTGGTGTAGGAATGTTAAGTGAATAATTACTATTGCTAGAATTATAAATGGTATTAGGAAGTGTAATGTGAAGAATCGATTTAAAGTGGCGTTGTCTACGGCGAATCCCCCTCAAACTCATTGTACTAGTTCTGTTCCTACATATGGGATTGCTGATAGTAAATTAGTGATTACTGTTGCCCCTCAGAATGATATTTGCCCCCATGGTAGTACATATCCTATAAAAGCTGTTCCTATAGTAGTGAAGAAGATTACTACTCCAATATTTCATGTTTCTGTGAAGTTGTATGATCCGTAGTATATATTTCGTCCAATGTGTATGTATATGCAAATGAAGAATATTGATCCTCCGTTAGCGTGTAGTGTTCGTAGTAATCACCCATAATTTACATCTCGGCAAATGTGTACTACTCTTGAGAATGCTGATTCAGTGTTGGGGCAGTAGTGTATAGCTAGGAATAGTCCTGTGATGATTTGTATACCTAAACATAATCCTAATAAGGATCCAAAGTTTCATCATGTTCTAATATTTGATGGGGTGGGTAGATCTACTAGTGCGTTGTTTATAATTTTGATTAGTGGGTGGTTTTTTCGTATGGGTTTATTCATTATTTTGATTTTCGTAATGGTCCTTCTGAAATATTTGTGATTTTTGCAACTACAATTAGTGTTAATAGTAGATATAGGGCTAATATAAGTGTTGTTGATCCTGTAGGTAGGTTATAGAATTTTTCTAATATTAAGTTTGTTTTTTCGTTTGCTCTTAATTTATGTTCATATGTTCATGTGTATGATTCCTCTATTCTTATTATGAATATTATTGCTGTCATGATTGCTGTTGCTGCTGATAGTTTTATTGATAAAAATATTATTTCATTTGATGCTAGTCTTGTTATGTAGATGAATAGTACTAGTATTCCTCCTAGGAATACTAGGAATAAAATATATGGGAATCAGAATTTTTGGTTTATTATTCCTCTAATTGTGCATGTTAAGATGGTTTGTATTATTGTGATTATTCCTATGGCTATAGGGTGTTTTATTTGTGTGAATATTATTCTTATTGATGTTCTTGAGATTACTATTGTTTTTATAATATCAGAGTGTAGTTTAATAAAAATGTTAGTTTTGGGAATTAATGATAGGGTTTTCTTTTCTCTGAAGTCTTAAGAGGTTTTTCTCATTTTTGATTTACAAGACCAATATTTTTATTAAATTATTAAGACTTTTTAATGTTAATATTTTTTTATTTTTCTACCTTTTTTCTTTGTGGTTTGTGGGTTTTTTGTATGGATCGTAAGCATTTGTTGATTACTTTATTGAGTTTAGAGTTTATGGTTTTGTCTTTGTTTGTTTTGATGTATTATTATTTATGTGGTTTTAATTATGAGTTTTATTTTGTTATTGTTTTTTTAGTTTTTTCTGTTTGTGAGGGTTCTTTGGGTTTATCTATTCTTGTTTCAATAATTCGTAGATATGGGAATGATTATTATCGTTCTTTTGGGATGCTTCAATGTTAAGGTTTTTATTTTCTTTAATTTTTTTGATCCCTTTGTGTTTTTTAAATTTTTGGTGATTGATTAATTCTTTCTTGTTTTTCTTGTGTTTGTCTTTTTTTTTTGTTTTTCCTTATTTTTTTTGTTGGGGTAATCTTAGTTATTTTTTAGGTTGTGATTATATTTCTTATGGTTTAATTTTTCTTAGATTTTGGATTTGTTCATTGATGTTGTTAGCTAGAGAGTCAGTTTTTCGTTCTTCTTATTTTTCTGAATTTTTTTTGTTTATGATTTTGTTTTTGATGATTATATTATTTTGTTCGTTTGGTAGTGTTGATTTGTTTTCTTTTTACTTGTTTTTTGAGGGTAGACTTGTTCCTACTTTGTTTTTAATTTTGGGTTGGGGTTATCAGCCTGAGCGTCTTCAGGCTGGTATTTATTTGATTTTATATACTTTATTTGCTTCCTTGCCTTTGTTGATTGGTGTTATTGGGATTTATAATTCTTCTGGTTTGCTGTGTTTTTTTTTTTTGTTTGATCCTTGTTTGTCGAGAGTTTTTTTTTATTTTTGCATAGTCTTTGCTTTTTTGGTTAGGATTCCTTTATTTTTAGTTCATTTGTGGTTACCTAAGGCTCATGTTGAAGCACCTATTTCTGGTTCAATGATTTTGGCTGGTGTTTTGTTGAAGTTGGGTGGTTATGGTTTAATTCGTGTTATGGTTTTTTTAGTTAATTTTTCTTTTAATTTGAATTTTTTCTGGATTTCTATTAGTTTGTTAGGTGGGTTTTTGGTTAGATTGGTTTGTTTGCGTCAGACTGATTTGAAGTCATTAGTTGCTTATTCTTCTGTTGCTCATATGGGTATTGTTGTTTGTGGTATTATGACTGTCAATTATTGGGGGTTTTGTGGTTCTTATGTTTTGATGATTGCTCATGGTTTATGTTCTTCTGGTTTGTTTTGTCTTGTTAATATTGTTTATGAGCGGACGGGTAGTCGTAGTTTATTGGTTAATAGGGGTTTAATGTGTTTGATACCCAGAATGTCTATATGGTGGTTTTTATTGAGATCTTGTAATATAGCAGCTCCTCCTTCTTTGAATTTGTTAGGTGAGGTTGTTTTATTTAGAAGTTTGATTTCTTGGTCTTGGTTGACTATATTGATGTTGGGGGGTTTGTCTTTTTTTGGTGCTGCTTATACTTTATATATATATTCTTATAGTCAGCATGGTAGTTTTTATTCGGGTATTTATTCATGTTCAATGTTTTATGTTCGTGAATTTTTATTGGTTTTTTTGCACTGGTTTCCATTAAATTTGTTTATTTTGTTTAGAGATGTCGTTTCTTTTTGGTTATAAAAATTTAAGTAGTTTAATTAAAATATTGGTTTGTGGTGTCAATGATGCATTTTTTGCCTTGGGTCGTGAATTTTATTTCAATTTGTTTTGTTAGTTTTTTTTTCCTTTTATTTTTTGGTATTTTGTCTTTTTTTGTTGGTTTTGTTTTTGTTGTTAAGGACTTAGTTTATTTTATTGAGTGGGATATTATTACCTTGAATTCTAGTTCTGTGGTTATGACTCTTCTTTTTGATTGAATATCCTTATTTTTCTTGGGTTTTGTTTTTTTTATTTCTTCTTTAGTTGTTCTTTATAGAGATGATTATATACATGGGGATTTGAATATTTATCGTTTTATTTATTTGGTTTTGTTGTTTGTTGTTTCTATGATGTTTTTGATTTTAAGACCTAATTTAATCAGAATTTTATTAGGTTGAGATGGTTTGGGGTTAGTTTCTTATTGTTTGGTTATTTATTATCAGAATTTTAAATCTTATGGTGCTGGTATGTTGACTGCTTTGTCTAATCGTGTTGGTGATGTTGCTCTTTTAATATCTATTGCTTGGATGTTTAATTTTGGTAGTTGGAATTATGTGTATTATTTGTTTTTTATAAGGGGTAGAATGGAAATGAATTTTATTTCCTTTCTTGTTGTTTTGGCTGCTATAACTAGGAGAGCTCAGATTCCTTTTTCTTCTTGATTGCCAGCTGCTATGGCAGCTCCTACTCCTGTTTCTGCTTTAGTTCATTCTTCTACTTTAGTTACTGCTGGTGTTTATTTGCTTATTCGTTTTAGATGTTCTTTTGGTGATTCTCTTAATAGATTTTTGTTGTTGGTTTCGGGTTTAACTATGTTTATATCTGGTTTGGGGGCTAATTTTGAGTTTGATTTGAGGAGGGTTATTGCTCTCTCTACTCTTAGTCAATTGGGGTTAATAGTTGGTATTGTTTCTTTTGGTTTTCCTGAATTGGCCTTTTTTCATCTGTTAACTCATGCTTTGTTTAAGGCTCTTTTGTTTATGTGTGCGGGGGTGGTTATTCATGTTATGGGTGATTCTCAAGATATTCGTTTTATGGGTGGTGTTTCTTTTTTTATGCCTTTTACTTCTTCTTGTTTGGTTGTTTCTAGTTTTGCTTTGTGTGGTATGCCGTTTTTGGCTGGTTTTTATTCTAGGGATCTTATTTTGGAGATGGTTTTATTAGGTTATTTTAATTTTTTTGGTTTGCTATTGTTTTTTTTGTCTACTGGTTTAACTGTTTGTTATTCTTTCCGTTTATTTTATTATGTTTTGTTCGGTGATTTTAATTTGTCTTCTTTTTGTTCTTTTGAGGATGCTGGTAATAATATATGTACTGGTATGTTGGGTTTACTTGTTGTTGTTATTTTTGGTGGTAGAATGTTGAGATGATTAATTTTTCCTACCCCTTTTGTTATTTGCTTGCCTTTTTATTTGAGGACTTCAGTTTTGTTAGTTAGAATTTTGGGTGGTTGGTTAGGTTATGAATTATCTAAGGTTGATTTAGGTGAGTTTCTTTTTTCTATATTTTTATATAAGTCTTCTTTTTTTTTTGGGTCTATGTGGTTTATACCTTATGTTTTTGTTTATGGTGTTTCTTTGTTTCCTTTGAATTATGGATATGTTATTATTAAGTCTTTTGATTCCGGTTGGAGAGAGTTTTTTGGTGGTCAGGGTCTTTTTTGGTTTTTTTCTTTTTTGGCTAAGGGCAATCAATGGTTGCAGTATGGTAGTCTTAGGGTTTATATATTTTTTATTGTTGTTTGGATTAATTTGTTAGTTTTTTTTATATTTATGTACTTGAATAGCTTATTTAGAGCATAACATTGAAGATGTTATTGAGATATTTTTATCTTTAAGTATTTATAAAATATTTATTTATTTTTACAGTGAAAGTGTAATGTTTTTTTTAAACTATATAAATAGAAATGTAAACGGATTTTAACCGCTATAGTGATAAGTTAGCAGCTTTCACTTAATCTATTCATTTCTTTAACTGGAATTTGGTTATTCATTTTTATTATTAACAGTAATATACCTCTATTTGGTTTCAGTTAATTTTAAGTAAGGATAAAATTTATCTAAGATCAGGTCGAAATTGATTGCGTTAATCGCTTCTTACTTTGAGATAGACTATATTAGTACTTTTTGATTGCAAACCAAATGTTATTATTAACTACAATCCCTTATTCTGCTCACTCTAAGGATCCTTGATTTCATTCGTGATATAACCCGATGATTAGGATTACAATAAATAATGTTCTGATTGTGGCTCATGATATTATGTTTGATCTTGTTATCACGATTGTTATTGGTAATAGGAGTGCAATTTCTACGTCGAATACTAGAAATATAATTGCGATTAGGAAAAATCGTAAGGAAAACGGGAGTCGTGCAGATCCCATGGGGTCAAACCCGCACTCAAATGGTGATCTTTTTTCTCGGTCTTCAATGTTTTTTTTTGATATTGCTGTCGCAATTATTATGATAATTGTTGATAGTATTATGATTGTTGTTATTATTGTTGTTACTATTTTTATTATTTATCTCATTTTTTGAACTTCTTGATTGGAAGTCAAGTATACTTTTTATATTAGATAAATTTATTTGGTTATCTTCCTCATCAGTAAATTGAGATATATAAGAATAGTCATACTACATCTACAAAATGTCAATATCATGCGGCTGCTTCAAATCCTATATGGTGGTTTGATGAGAAATGAAGTGTTAGGTGTCGTATTAAACATGTGATTAGGAAGGTTGTTCCAATGATTACATGGAGACCATGGAATCCTGTTGCTACAAAGAACGTGGCTCCATAAACCGAGTCGGCAATAGTGAATGGTGATTCTATATATTCGTATGCTTGTAGTGCTGTGAAATATAATCCTAGGATTACAGTTATAAATAGTCCTTGTAACCCCTGGTTATAATTGTTTTCTAAGATTCTATGATGTGCTCAAGTGATAGTTACCCCTGATGATAGGAGGATTGCGGTATTTAGAAGTGGAATTTGTAGGGGATTAAATACTTGAATTCCAGTTGGTGGTCACATTGATCCGAGTTCGTTTGTTGGTGATAATCTTCTGTGGAAAAATGCTCAAAAGAAGGAGACGAAGAAGAATACTTCTGATGTAATGAATAGGATTATACCTCATCGTAACCCTTTAGTTACTTTTCTTGTATGTAATCCTTGGTATGTGCCCTCTCGTGTAATATCTCGTCATCATTGGATGGTTGTTATGATTATTGTGATTATTCCAATTCTTATTAGTGTTTGTTCATATTGGTGGAATCATTTAATTGTTCCAGTTAATGTGATTATGGCTCCCATTGCTCCAATAAGAGGTCATGGTCTTTGGTTTACTATGTGGAATGTGTGATTTATGTGGTTTGTCATTTTAATTGATTTCTCTAGAATATAATGTTCTTAGTACTGCGAATACATATGATTGAATGATTGCTACTGCTGTCTCTAATGTTAGTAGAGCAATCTGTGTAATAATTAGGATGCTGATTATTGAGTATGCTATTGATGATCCATTTTCTCCTAGTAGTGTTATTAATAGGTGACCTGCAATTATATTTGCTGTTAATCGGATAGCTAATGTTCCTGGGCGAATAATGTTTCTGATTGTTTCAATGCACACTATAAATGGTATTAGGATCGGTGGTGTTCCTTGTGGTACAAGGTGGGTTAATATGTGTTTAGTGTTGTTGATTCATCCGAATATTATAAATCTTGTTCATAATGGTAAGGCTATTGTTAATGTTAATGTTAGGTGTCTGGTTCTAGTAAAGATGTATGGGAATAAGCCTAAAGTATTGTTTATTAGGATTATTGAGAATAATGACGTGAATATAAGTGTTCTTCCGTTGTTGATTTTTTTTGTTCCTAGGAGTGTTTTAAGCTCTTCGTGTATTTTTTTTATTGTTTTATTTCATGCTGCGTTGTTTCGAGATGGAATTATTCATATTATTGTGGGGATGATTAATAATCCTAATATAGTTCTTAATCAATTTATTGATGTGTTAAATATGTTTGTTGATGGGTCAAATACTGAGAATAAGTTTCTTATCATTTTCAGTTTGTTTTTTTTGTTAATTTAATTTTTTTTTGTATCTTTTTATTTGTTTGGGTAAATGAGAAGTAGTTTATTGTGTTGAATAATACGAAAATTGTTGAAAACGAGATGAATAAAATTAATCATCTAAGGGGTATTATTTGTGGGATGAGGGGGATACCATTTATTTGGTTATTTTAGTTTGACGATCTAATGTTATTTTTAACTAATCCCCCCAATAGGAGTAATTGCTAATTTACTATTATTTGGTTTAAGAGACCATTACTTGTCAGTCACCTATTGATTCGCTTAGTTTTTTAATTCATTCAATAAAATTCTCTGTTGATACTCTTTCAATTACGATGGGTATGAATCTGTGGTTTGCTCCGCAGATTTCTGAGCATTGACCATAAAGTAGTCCAGGGCGGTTGATTATAAATCTTGATTGATTTAATCGGCCTGGTGTTGCATCGGCTTTGATCCCCAATCTAGGGATTGTTCACGAGTGAAGTACATCAGCAGCTGTTACGATAATTCGGATGAATGAGTGTATTGGTAAGTTACGTGGTTATCTGTTTCTAGTAGTCGGAATATTCTTTTATTGTCTCCCTCATATGGTGTTATATATGAGTCGAATTCAACGTTGACGAAGTCTGAGTATTCATAACTTCAGTATCATTGGTGTCCAATAGTTTTAATTGTTATAATTGGGTTGTGGATTTCGTCTATAAGGTATAATAATCGTAAAGATGGAGTGGTGATGAATAGAAGAATTACTGCTGGCACAATTGTTCATATTAGTTCTATTGTTTGACCTTCTAGTATATATCGGTCTACGAGTTCGTTAATAATTGTTGATGCTATGAAGTATAATACTATTGCTAGAATTATTGTGATGATTATTATGGTATGATCATGGAAGAAGATTAGTTGTTCTATGATTGGTGATGCTCTATCTTGTAAATTCATGCATGATCATGTTGTCATTTTCTAATAAAAGTTTTTAGTACTTTATTTGTGGAGCTTAAATCCACTGCACTTCTCTGCCATATTAGATTTTATTAATTGATAATTGTTGGTAGTTCTGAATATCTGTGTTCTGATGGGGGCAGATCTTGGATTCATTCAATTGAGTTTCTTGTATGTGTTGATCTTAACACTTGTCGTTTAGTTCTTATTCTTTCTCATAAAATGTAAATAAACATTATCACTCCAATAAATGAGATGGTTGACCCCATTGATGAGATAATATTTCATGTAGTGTATGCATCTGGATAATCTGAATATCGTCGTGGTATTCCAGCTAGTCCTAGGAAGTGTTGCGGGAAGAACGTTATATTTACTCCCAGGAATATAATTGTGAATTGAGTTTTCAATCATTTTGGATTTATTGTTAGTCCTGTAAATAATGGGTATCAGTGGATAAATCCGGCTATGATAGCGAATACGGCTCCTATTGATAGAACGTAGTGGAAGTGAGCTACTACATAATATGTGTCATGTAGTACAATATCGATTGATGAATTTGCTAGGACTACCCCCGTTAGCCCCCTATTGTAAATAGGAAAACAAATCCTATTGATCATAAGCATGTGGGTCTATATGATAATTTTGATCCTTGGATTGTTGCTAATCATCTGAAGATTTTAATTCCAGTTGGTACTGCAATAATTATTGTAGCTGATGTAAAATATGCTCGTGTATATCGACATCTATTCCTACTGTAAATATATGATGTGCTCATACTACAAATCCTAATAACCCAATTGCTAGTATGGCAAAGATTATTCCTAGGTTTCCAAAAGCTTCTTTTTTTCCTCTTTCATGGGAAATGATGTGGGAAATTATCCCAAATCCTGGGAGAATTAGAATATATACTTCTGGATGTCCGAAAAATCAAAATAAGTGTTGGTAAAGAATTGGGTCTCCACCTCCCGCTGGGTCAAAGAAGGAGGTGTTCAAATTTCGATCAGTTAATAATATTGTGATAGCCCCTGCTAGTACTGGTAGTGATAGTAATAATAAGGTGGCGGTAATAATTACTGCTCATACAAATAGGGGTATTTGTTCAGATTTCATACTTGATGGTTTTATATTAATTGCTGTTGAGATAAAGTTTACTGCTCCTAAAATTGACGATACACCTGCTAGGTGTAAGGAGAAAATTGTTAAATCTACTGATGCTCCCGCATGGGCGATTCCTCTAGCTAACGGGGGATACACTGTTCACCCTGTTCCAGCTCCTCTTTCTACTATACTTCTGGTTAGGAGGAGTGTAAGTGAGGGTGGGAGTAGTCAAAATCTTATGTTATTCATTCGTGGAAATGCTATATCAGGGGCCCCAAGTATGAGTGGTACTAATCAATTTCCAAAACCCCCAATTAGAATTGGTATAACCATGAAAAAGATTATGATAAATGCATGTGCGGTTACGATTACATTGTAAATTTGGTCGTCTCCAATTAAGGATCCTGGTTGACCAAGTTCTGCTCGGATTAATATTCTTAATGATGTTCCTAATATTCCGGATCATGCCCCGAAGATGAAGTATAATGTTCCAATATCTTTATGGTTTGTTGAGAATAACCATCGTTTAATTATTAGTGGAATGTCTGATTTTAGGTGATAGATTGTAAATCTATTTATGGGATTTTCCCTTCTACTATAGCTTTATATTCATTAGGTGATTATAGAATGCAATTCTATAGGGGTAGTTTTGCTACTAAGGCTTAAAGATTTTCTTTATTTATAGCTTTGAAGGATATTAGTTTGTTTAACTTAAAGCCTTTAATCTAAGTTCATGATTATTTCTGATATTATTAACCCCGTAATTGAGATTGATGTTAATAAAATAATGTGTTTAGGTGTTTTATTAATAGGTTGGGCAATGTTGGGCAATTAATCATTTTGTTTCTAGGTGTAGTATTATTAAACTTGAGTATGTCATTCGTATGTAGTAATATAACGTTACTACTGATATTAAAACCATTATTGTGGCTGTTGTTTTTATTTCGTTGGTTATTATAGCTTGAATGACTATTCATTTTGGTATAAATCCCAAGAATGGCGGCAAACCTCCTAATGATAAAATTCTTGTGAATACAAGGAATTTTGTTAGTTTGTTCTTCTTTTCTGTTATTGCTATTTGGTTAACGAAAGATAATTTGGTGGTTTTTACAATCGACACTACTGTTAATGTTAGTATTGAGTAGATTGTGAAATATGTTACTCATATATCATTTCCTGTAATTATTGCCGATATTATTCAACCTGTGTGGTTAATTGATGAGTATGTTATGATTTTTCGTAGTGATGTTTGATTTAATCCCCCGATAGCTCCAATTATTACTGATGTTACAATGATTATTTCTAGGAATATATCATTGTTAATTTGGTATGAGATTAAGGATAGGGGTGCGGATTTTTGTAGAGTTATTAGAATTAAGCAATTATTTCAGTTTAACCCCTCCATTACTCCAGGGAATCACCAATGTATTGGGGCGACCCCCCCTTTTAGTAATAGGGGTGTGTTTATTAATATTTGTGTATATAAGTTGTCCGAGTTAATTAATATTCTTTCTTCTATTGCTCTTATTATTACTATGAATAATAGTATTGATGAAGCCCCTGCTTGTACAATAAAGTATTTTAGTGAGGCTTCTGTGGTGTAGATATTTTTTTTTTCTATCATTATTGGAATAAATGATAGTAAATTAATCTCTAACCCCATTCATGCTCCAAATCATGAATTAGAGGAAATTGAGATTAAAATACCTCTTGTTAACGTTGTTAATAAGAGGATTTTTGTTGAGTTGTTGGGCATTAGAAGAGAGAGTATTTACTCTATTTATGGGGTATGAACCCATTAGCTTTATTAGCTTACTTTTCTAATTTTTACGTTTTAGTGTATGGTGCACGGGAATTTTTGATATTTCAGGGAATGGTTTGACTCTATTTAACGTAATGGAGGTATTTTTATACATTATTTACCCTATCATAGTAATCCTTTTTCAGGCACTCCATTTTGTTTTGTTTTGTTTTGTTTTGTTTTGTTTTGTTTTGTTTTGTTTTGTGTTTTTTTTTTGTATTTTATGTTATTTTTTTTGGGGCGGTTTGGTTTTTGTTTTTGGGGTTTGTTTTGGTTTTAGTGATTTTTATTTTGTTCTCTGTTTGTTAGTTTTCTTTAAGGTGTGTTTTTTTATATAATAATAACCTATATTAATAAAATTAATTATTTGAATAGAATTGATTTAAGTTACTAAAGATAGGATTTATTTTAAATAAGTATTATTATAATAAAATTAATTATATTGAATACAAATACCTAAAAAGAAAATTTTAGATTCTATATATATAATATATTTAATAAGATAAATTGAATCTTATATTAAATATAAGTCATATTAAATAATTACTTATTTTAAATTATTTATCTTATTGATGTATTAATTCTATTAAGATAAACATTTATATAGTTTTTAGATCTCATTTTGTAAATCTAAAAAAAATGAGATCTAAAAAAGGGAGTACTCTTGCTTGTTACTTGGTTTTTGTTGTTTGTACTTTTTTTTGTCGTACCTTTCTTGTTGTTGTTGTTTATAGAGTAGTTTTATTTTCATGGTTGGTCTTTGAAAAGTTTTGATCTATTAGAGTTGGGCAAGAAAAAGATTTTTTGGTTGGTTTGTGGGTGGGGGGTACTCTTGCTTGTTACTTGGTTTTTGTTGTTTGTACTTTTTTTTGTCGTACCTTTCTTGTTGTTGTTTATAGAGAGTAGTTTTATTCTTGCTTTTATGTTTGTTCTTAATTTTTTTTATATGTAAGTTTTTGCGTGATTTGTTTTTTCTTAATGTTGTTTGTTTTTTTATTCGCATTATTTATTTTTATATATTGAGGTGACTCAGATTTAGTTATATTTTTTAGAGTTGGTTAAATTTGTGCCAGCAGCCGCGGTTATACATGGAGCTCAAGCAAATATTTTTTGGTTGATAGTTTTATTTAATTTTTGGGTTTAATTTCTTTTGATTTTTGGTGAAATTTCAATTTCTTGTTTTTCCCCCTTGTTGTTTTGTAGGCTATGAAATCTTTTTTTAGACTAGGATTAGATACCCTATTATTTTTGATGTTAATTTTGTGGCCTGAGTAGTATTAGTTATGTTCTTGAAACTTAAAGAATTTGGCGGTATTTTATTCCGTTCAGAGGAATCTGCCCTATTATCGATAATCCGCGTTGGACCTTGCTTATTTTTTTTGTTTGTATACCGCCGTTATAATGAGAATCTTTTTAGGGTTATAATTTTTTCTTTCCTTTATTTTGGTTTATTTCAGGTCAAGGTGCAGCTTTTATTTAAGTTGGTGGTGGATTACATTGTTATTAATTTTGGATTGTTTGTTGAAATTTCTTTCATGAAATTGGATTTGATTGTAATTATTTGAAGATTGTTTTTGTGATTTTGGTTCTAAAGTATGTACACATCGCCCGTCGCTCTCGTTGTTTAAGAGGCGAGATAAGTCGTAACAGAGTGGTTGTACCGGAAGGTGTAGCTGGAATGATACAGATTATATACCTAGGAGGTATTTTCATTTACATTGGAGAGTTTGCTGTGCGATTCAGTGTGGTCTGATTTGATATGTAGTTTATTGTTTTTAATGGTTTTTATTTTGTTTTAATGGAAGTATTTTATTGTCATTGTATATTTTTTTGGTTTGATTTTTTTAATTATAGTTTACTTTGTACTGTATAGGTTTATTTATTTTGTTTTTTGAAAGTTTATTTTGTTTGTTGTACCTTGTGTATCAGGGCTTATTAAATTTTATTATTTATTTTCTATTTCCCGATTTCAAGTGAGTTAATTATTTATTTTAGTTGCTGTTTTATAAGCATTAATAATATTTTATTGGTGGTGATATGCTATTCGTATTTGATGGTATCTGGTTCCTTGGGAAATGAATTTAATTCATGTAATTTATTTAAAGTTTCTTTTTCTTAGGTTATTTTTATTTTTTGCAAATGTTTCGGGGGTTTAGCTTCGTTTCATATTTTTATAATTTGTTTTGTTTTGTTTATTTTGGTGGGTTTTATGTTAACTATCTTTTTAAGTATGTTCAAATTTTATTTTTAGTTATTTTTTCTTTATGTTTTGTTTAATTTTTTACTGGGGTTTATTTTTTAATTGTTTTTTATTTGTAATAATGGTAGGATTAGTATATTCTTTTTTATTTTGTGTTTTATTTTTTATTTCTTTAAAAGGAATTCGGCAATTTTTATATCCGCCTGTTTATCAAAAACAACTTCTCTTGTGT
This sequence comes from Zootermopsis nevadensis, assembly GCF_977971745.1. NCBI lineage: Eukaryota > Metazoa > Arthropoda > Insecta > Blattodea > Termopsidae > Zootermopsis > Zootermopsis nevadensis. Next base: position 11,416 of record NW_028259306.1, on the reverse strand, counting down.
TTTTTTGAGGTATGGCCTGCCCGCTGATTTTTTTGAAGGGCCGCGGTATTTTGACCGTGCAAAGGTAGCATAATCATTAGTCTTTTAATTGTGGGCTGGAATGAATGGTTTGACGAGATATAATCTGTCTCTTTTTGATGTATTGAATTTTGGTTTTAGGTAAGAATACCTAAATTTTTTTATGGGACGAGAAGACCCTATAGAGTTTTATATTTGTGATGATTTTTTTGTTGGTTTTTTTTAATATTGTTTTGTTTATTTTGCTGGGGCGGCTAGGAGATTTGTTTAACTCTTCTTTTTTTTGTTTATTTATTTATATTTTTTTTGATCCTTTATTATTGATTTTAAGATTAAATTACCTTAGGGATAACAGCGTAATCTTTCTTGAAAGTTCTTATTGACAGGGGGGTTTGCGACCTCGATGTTGGATTAGGGTGAATTTTTGGTGTAGAAGCTTTAATTGATTAGGTCTGTTCGACCTTTAAAATCCTACATGATCTGAGTTCAGACCGGCGTGAGCCAGGTTGGTTTCTATCTATAATTTGTTTTGTGAGTTAGTACGAAAGGACCACTTTCAATAAATAATTTTATGTTGTTTGATTATTATTAATTACTATTTTGGCAGAGAAGTGCAGTGGATTTAGAATCTTCTAATATAAATTTATTTTATATGTAGTAGTGTTTAATGACTTTTTATTTTTGTTTGTTGTTTTTTTTTTATTGTCTATTTTTGTTATGGTTGGTGTAGCTTTTCTTACTTTACTTGAGCGTAGGGTTTTAGGTTATATTCATATTCGTAAGGGTCCTAATAGGGTGGGGTTTTTAGGTTTGCTTCAACCTTTTAGAGATGTGGTTAAGTTGTTTGTTAGGGAGCAGTGTTTTCCTTATGTTTCTAATTATTTGCCTTATTATTTTGCTCCTGTGTTTGGTTTGTTTCTTTCTTTAATTATTTGGTTGGTTATTCCTTATTTTGGTGGTTTTTTTTCTTTTGATTTAGGTTTATTGTTTTTTTTGTGTTGTACTAGACTTGGTGTTTATTCTCTTATGGTTGCTGGTTGGTCTTCTAATTCTAATTATTCTTTGTTGGGGTGTATGCGTGCAGTTGCTCAATCTATTTCTTATGAGGTTAGACTTGCTTTGATTTTATTGTCTTTTGTTTTTTTGGTTTGTGGTTATAATTTGGTTTCTTTTTTTTATTTTCAGTTTTATGTTTGGTTAGTTTTTTTTTCTTTGCCTTTGGTTTTAGTTTGATTTGTTTCTTGTTTGGCGGAGACTAATCGAACTCCTTTTGATTTTGCTGAGGGTGAGTCTGAGTTGGTTTCTGGTTTTAATGTTGAGTATAGATCTGGAGGGTTTGCTTTAATTTTTTTGGCTGAGTATGCTAGAATTTTGTTTATGAGTGTTTTGTTTTGTGTTATGTTTTTGGGTTGTGATTTGTATTCTTTTTTTTTCTTTTTAAGGGTTTCTTTTGTTTCTTTTTTATTTGTTTGGGTTCGTGGTACTTTGCCTCGTTTTCGTTATGATAGGTTGATGTATATATCTTGGAGGAGTTTTTTGCCTGTTTCTTTGAATTATTTAATTTTTGTTTTGGGTGTTAGGTTATTTTTTTACTCTTTGTTTTAGTGTATTAATTTGAGTATGTTTTAAGTCGGTAGGGGATTTAAACTCCTTTCTCTTACTTTCAAGGTATTTGCTTATCATAAAGCTTTCCGACTATTTTGTTGTCTTGTCTCACATTTTTGTTATTATTGGGTTCGTGATGTAGTATGAGAAGTATATTACTGTTAGTATTTGTCCTGTTATAATATATGGTTCTTCAACTGGTCGGGCTCCAATTCATGTTAATAGGATTACAGTGTTTGTTATTAGCCAGAATATAATTTGGTTGATTGGGTAGAACTGTGTTCCTCGGAATTTGGTTTTTTGTAGGGGTAGGATTAATAAGATTGCGATTGATATAAATAGAGCAATTACTCCTCCTAATTTATTAGGAATTGATCGTAAGATTGCGTATGCAAATAGGAAATATCATTCGGGTTGAATATGAATTGGTGTTACTAGTGGGTTTGCAGGGATAAAGTTGTCTGGATCTCCAAGAAGGTAAGGTTCTTTTAGTGATAATATTGATAATATTATAATTAATAAAATGAATCCTACTGTGTCTTTGATAGTGAAGTATGGGTGGAATGGGATTTTGTCGGTATTTCTATTTATTCCTGTTGGGTTGTTTGATCCTGTTTGGTGTAGGAATGTTAAGTGAATAATTACTATTGCTAGAATTATAAATGGTATTAGGAAGTGTAATGTGAAGAATCGATTTAAAGTGGCGTTGTCTACGGCGAATCCCCCTCAAACTCATTGTACTAGTTCTGTTCCTACATATGGGATTGCTGATAGTAAATTAGTGATTACTGTTGCCCCTCAGAATGATATTTGCCCCCATGGTAGTACATATCCTATAAAAGCTGTTCCTATAGTAGTGAAGAAGATTACTACTCCAATATTTCATGTTTCTGTGAAGTTGTATGATCCGTAGTATATATTTCGTCCAATGTGTATGTATATGCAAATGAAGAATATTGATCCTCCGTTAGCGTGTAGTGTTCGTAGTAATCACCCATAATTTACATCTCGGCAAATGTGTACTACTCTTGAGAATGCTGATTCAGTGTTGGGGCAGTAGTGTATAGCTAGGAATAGTCCTGTGATGATTTGTATACCTAAACATAATCCTAATAAGGATCCAAAGTTTCATCATGTTCTAATATTTGATGGGGTGGGTAGATCTACTAGTGCGTTGTTTATAATTTTGATTAGTGGGTGGTTTTTTCGTATGGGTTTATTCATTATTTTGATTTTCGTAATGGTCCTTCTGAAATATTTGTGATTTTTGCAACTACAATTAGTGTTAATAGTAGATATAGGGCTAATATAAGTGTTGTTGATCCTGTAGGTAGGTTATAGAATTTTTCTAATATTAAGTTTGTTTTTTCGTTTGCTCTTAATTTATGTTCATATGTTCATGTGTATGATTCCTCTATTCTTATTATGAATATTATTGCTGTCATGATTGCTGTTGCTGCTGATAGTTTTATTGATAAAAATATTATTTCATTTGATGCTAGTCTTGTTATGTAGATGAATAGTACTAGTATTCCTCCTAGGAATACTAGGAATAAAATATATGGGAATCAGAATTTTTGGTTTATTATTCCTCTAATTGTGCATGTTAAGATGGTTTGTATTATTGTGATTATTCCTATGGCTATAGGGTGTTTTATTTGTGTGAATATTATTCTTATTGATGTTCTTGAGATTACTATTGTTTTTATAATATCAGAGTGTAGTTTAATAAAAATGTTAGTTTTGGGAATTAATGATAGGGTTTTCTTTTCTCTGAAGTCTTAAGAGGTTTTTCTCATTTTTGATTTACAAGACCAATATTTTTATTAAATTATTAAGACTTTTTAATGTTAATATTTTTTTATTTTTCTACCTTTTTTCTTTGTGGTTTGTGGGTTTTTTGTATGGATCGTAAGCATTTGTTGATTACTTTATTGAGTTTAGAGTTTATGGTTTTGTCTTTGTTTGTTTTGATGTATTATTATTTATGTGGTTTTAATTATGAGTTTTATTTTGTTATTGTTTTTTTAGTTTTTTCTGTTTGTGAGGGTTCTTTGGGTTTATCTATTCTTGTTTCAATAATTCGTAGATATGGGAATGATTATTATCGTTCTTTTGGGATGCTTCAATGTTAAGGTTTTTATTTTCTTTAATTTTTTTGATCCCTTTGTGTTTTTTAAATTTTTGGTGATTGATTAATTCTTTCTTGTTTTTCTTGTGTTTGTCTTTTTTTTTTGTTTTTCCTTATTTTTTTTGTTGGGGTAATCTTAGTTATTTTTTAGGTTGTGATTATATTTCTTATGGTTTAATTTTTCTTAGATTTTGGATTTGTTCATTGATGTTGTTAGCTAGAGAGTCAGTTTTTCGTTCTTCTTATTTTTCTGAATTTTTTTTGTTTATGATTTTGTTTTTGATGATTATATTATTTTGTTCGTTTGGTAGTGTTGATTTGTTTTCTTTTTACTTGTTTTTTGAGGGTAGACTTGTTCCTACTTTGTTTTTAATTTTGGGTTGGGGTTATCAGCCTGAGCGTCTTCAGGCTGGTATTTATTTGATTTTATATACTTTATTTGCTTCCTTGCCTTTGTTGATTGGTGTTATTGGGATTTATAATTCTTCTGGTTTGCTGTGTTTTTTTTTTTTGTTTGATCCTTGTTTGTCGAGAGTTTTTTTTTATTTTTGCATAGTCTTTGCTTTTTTGGTTAGGATTCCTTTATTTTTAGTTCATTTGTGGTTACCTAAGGCTCATGTTGAAGCACCTATTTCTGGTTCAATGATTTTGGCTGGTGTTTTGTTGAAGTTGGGTGGTTATGGTTTAATTCGTGTTATGGTTTTTTTAGTTAATTTTTCTTTTAATTTGAATTTTTTCTGGATTTCTATTAGTTTGTTAGGTGGGTTTTTGGTTAGATTGGTTTGTTTGCGTCAGACTGATTTGAAGTCATTAGTTGCTTATTCTTCTGTTGCTCATATGGGTATTGTTGTTTGTGGTATTATGACTGTCAATTATTGGGGGTTTTGTGGTTCTTATGTTTTGATGATTGCTCATGGTTTATGTTCTTCTGGTTTGTTTTGTCTTGTTAATATTGTTTATGAGCGGACGGGTAGTCGTAGTTTATTGGTTAATAGGGGTTTAATGTGTTTGATACCCAGAATGTCTATATGGTGGTTTTTATTGAGATCTTGTAATATAGCAGCTCCTCCTTCTTTGAATTTGTTAGGTGAGGTTGTTTTATTTAGAAGTTTGATTTCTTGGTCTTGGTTGACTATATTGATGTTGGGGGGTTTGTCTTTTTTTGGTGCTGCTTATACTTTATATATATATTCTTATAGTCAGCATGGTAGTTTTTATTCGGGTATTTATTCATGTTCAATGTTTTATGTTCGTGAATTTTTATTGGTTTTTTTGCACTGGTTTCCATTAAATTTGTTTATTTTGTTTAGAGATGTCGTTTCTTTTTGGTTATAAAAATTTAAGTAGTTTAATTAAAATATTGGTTTGTGGTGTCAATGATGCATTTTTTGCCTTGGGTCGTGAATTTTATTTCAATTTGTTTTGTTAGTTTTTTTTTCCTTTTATTTTTTGGTATTTTGTCTTTTTTTGTTGGTTTTGTTTTTGTTGTTAAGGACTTAGTTTATTTTATTGAGTGGGATATTATTACCTTGAATTCTAGTTCTGTGGTTATGACTCTTCTTTTTGATTGAATATCCTTATTTTTCTTGGGTTTTGTTTTTTTTATTTCTTCTTTAGTTGTTCTTTATAGAGATGATTATATACATGGGGATTTGAATATTTATCGTTTTATTTATTTGGTTTTGTTGTTTGTTGTTTCTATGATGTTTTTGATTTTAAGACCTAATTTAATCAGAATTTTATTAGGTTGAGATGGTTTGGGGTTAGTTTCTTATTGTTTGGTTATTTATTATCAGAATTTTAAATCTTATGGTGCTGGTATGTTGACTGCTTTGTCTAATCGTGTTGGTGATGTTGCTCTTTTAATATCTATTGCTTGGATGTTTAATTTTGGTAGTTGGAATTATGTGTATTATTTGTTTTTTATAAGGGGTAGAATGGAAATGAATTTTATTTCCTTTCTTGTTGTTTTGGCTGCTATAACTAGGAGAGCTCAGATTCCTTTTTCTTCTTGATTGCCAGCTGCTATGGCAGCTCCTACTCCTGTTTCTGCTTTAGTTCATTCTTCTACTTTAGTTACTGCTGGTGTTTATTTGCTTATTCGTTTTAGATGTTCTTTTGGTGATTCTCTTAATAGATTTTTGTTGTTGGTTTCGGGTTTAACTATGTTTATATCTGGTTTGGGGGCTAATTTTGAGTTTGATTTGAGGAGGGTTATTGCTCTCTCTACTCTTAGTCAATTGGGGTTAATAGTTGGTATTGTTTCTTTTGGTTTTCCTGAATTGGCCTTTTTTCATCTGTTAACTCATGCTTTGTTTAAGGCTCTTTTGTTTATGTGTGCGGGGGTGGTTATTCATGTTATGGGTGATTCTCAAGATATTCGTTTTATGGGTGGTGTTTCTTTTTTTATGCCTTTTACTTCTTCTTGTTTGGTTGTTTCTAGTTTTGCTTTGTGTGGTATGCCGTTTTTGGCTGGTTTTTATTCTAGGGATCTTATTTTGGAGATGGTTTTATTAGGTTATTTTAATTTTTTTGGTTTGCTATTGTTTTTTTTGTCTACTGGTTTAACTGTTTGTTATTCTTTCCGTTTATTTTATTATGTTTTGTTCGGTGATTTTAATTTGTCTTCTTTTTGTTCTTTTGAGGATGCTGGTAATAATATATGTACTGGTATGTTGGGTTTACTTGTTGTTGTTATTTTTGGTGGTAGAATGTTGAGATGATTAATTTTTCCTACCCCTTTTGTTATTTGCTTGCCTTTTTATTTGAGGACTTCAGTTTTGTTAGTTAGAATTTTGGGTGGTTGGTTAGGTTATGAATTATCTAAGGTTGATTTAGGTGAGTTTCTTTTTTCTATATTTTTATATAAGTCTTCTTTTTTTTTTGGGTCTATGTGGTTTATACCTTATGTTTTTGTTTATGGTGTTTCTTTGTTTCCTTTGAATTATGGATATGTTATTATTAAGTCTTTTGATTCCGGTTGGAGAGAGTTTTTTGGTGGTCAGGGTCTTTTTTGGTTTTTTTTCTTTTTTGGCTAAGGGCAATCAATGGTTGCAGTATGGTAGTCTTAGGGTTTATATATTTTTTATTGTTGTTTGGATTAATTTGTTAGTTTTTTTTATATTTATGTACTTGAATAGCTTATTTAGAGCATAACATTGAAGATGTTATTGAGATATTTTTATCTTTAAGTATTTATAAAATATTTATTTATTTTTACAGTGAAAGTGTAATGTTTTTTTTAAACTATATAAATAGAAATGTAAACGGATTTTAACCGCTATAGTGATAAGTTAGCAGCTTTCACTTAATCTATTCATTTCTTTAACTGGAATTTGGTTATTCATTTTTATTATTAACAGTAATATACCTCTATTTGGTTTCAGTTAATTTTAAGTAAGGATAAAATTTATCTAAGATCAGGTCGAAATTGATTGCGTTAATCGCTTCTTACTTTGAGATAGACTATATTAGTACTTTTTGATTGCAAACCAAATGTTATTATTAACTACAATCCCTTATTCTGCTCACTCTAAGGATCCTTGATTTCATTCGTGATATAACCCGATGATTAGGATTACAATAAATAATGTTCTGATTGTGGCTCATGATATTATGTTTGATCTTGTTATCACGATTGTTATTGGTAATAGGAGTGCAATTTCTACGTCGAATACTAGAAATATAATTGCGATTAGGAAAAATCGTAAGGAAAACGGGAGTCGTGCAGATCCCATGGGGTCAAACCCGCACTCAAATGGTGATCTTTTTTCTCGGTCTTCAATGTTTTTTTTTGATATTGCTGTCGCAATTATTATGATAATTGTTGATAGTATTATGATTGTTGTTATTATTGTTGTTACTATTTTTATTATTTATCTCATTTTTTGAACTTCTTGATTGGAAGTCAAGTATACTTTTTATATTAGATAAATTTATTTGGTTATCTTCCTCATCAGTAAATTGAGATATATAAGAATAGTCATACTACATCTACAAAATGTCAATATCATGCGGCTGCTTCAAATCCTATATGGTGGTTTGATGAGAAATGAAGTGTTAGGTGTCGTATTAAACATGTGATTAGGAAGGTTGTTCCAATGATTACATGGAGACCATGGAATCCTGTTGCTACAAAGAACGTGGCTCCATAAACCGAGTCGGCAATAGTGAATGGTGATTCTATATATTCGTATGCTTGTAGTGCTGTGAAATATAATCCTAGGATTACAGTTATAAATAGTCCTTGTAACCCCTGGTTATAATTGTTTTCTAAGATTCTATGATGTGCTCAAGTGATAGTTACCCCTGATGATAGGAGGATTGCGGTATTTAGAAGTGGAATTTGTAGGGGATTAAATACTTGAATTCCAGTTGGTGGTCACATTGATCCGAGTTCGTTTGTTGGTGATAATCTTCTGTGGAAAAATGCTCAAAAGAAGGAGACGAAGAAGAATACTTCTGATGTAATGAATAGGATTATACCTCATCGTAACCCTTTAGTTACTTTTCTTGTATGTAATCCTTGGTATGTGCCCTCTCGTGTAATATCTCGTCATCATTGGATGGTTGTTATGATTATTGTGATTATTCCAATTCTTATTAGTGTTTGTTCATATTGGTGGAATCATTTAATTGTTCCAGTTAATGTGATTATGGCTCCCATTGCTCCAATAAGAGGTCATGGTCTTTGGTTTACTATGTGGAATGTGTGATTTATGTGGTTTGTCATTTTAATTGATTTCTCTAGAATATAATGTTCTTAGTACTGCGAATACATATGATTGAATGATTGCTACTGCTGTCTCTAATGTTAGTAGAGCAATCTGTGTAATAATTAGGATGCTGATTATTGAGTATGCTATTGATGATCCATTTTCTCCTAGTAGTGTTATTAATAGGTGACCTGCAATTATATTTGCTGTTAATCGGATAGCTAATGTTCCTGGGCGAATAATGTTTCTGATTGTTTCAATGCACACTATAAATGGTATTAGGATCGGTGGTGTTCCTTGTGGTACAAGGTGGGTTAATATGTGTTTAGTGTTGTTGATTCATCCGAATATTATAAATCTTGTTCATAATGGTAAGGCTATTGTTAATGTTAATGTTAGGTGTCTGGTTCTAGTAAAGATGTATGGGAATAAGCCTAAAGTATTGTTTATTAGGATTATTGAGAATAATGACGTGAATATAAGTGTTCTTCCGTTGTTGATTTTTTTTGTTCCTAGGAGTGTTTTAAGCTCTTCGTGTATTTTTTTTATTGTTTTATTTCATGCTGCGTTGTTTCGAGATGGAATTATTCATATTATTGTGGGGATGATTAATAATCCTAATATAGTTCTTAATCAATTTATTGATGTGTTAAATATGTTTGTTGATGGGTCAAATACTGAGAATAAGTTTCTTATCATTTTCAGTTTGTTTTTTTTGTTAATTTAATTTTTTTTTGTATCTTTTTATTTGTTTGGGTAAATGAGAAGTAGTTTATTGTGTTGAATAATACGAAAATTGTTGAAAACGAGATGAATAAAATTAATCATCTAAGGGGTATTATTTGTGGGATGAGGGGGATACCATTTATTTGGTTATTTTAGTTTGACGATCTAATGTTATTTTTAACTAATCCCCCCAATAGGAGTAATTGCTAATTTACTATTATTTGGTTTAAGAGACCATTACTTGCTTTCAGTCACCTATTGATTCGCTTAGTTTTTTAATTCATTCAATAAAATTCTCTGTTGATACTCTTTCAATTACGATGGGTATGAATCTGTGGTTTGCTCCGCAGATTTCTGAGCATTGACCATAAAGTAGTCCAGGGCGGTTGATTATAAATCTTGATTGATTTAATCGGCCTGGTGTTGCATCGGCTTTGATCCCCAATCTAGGGATTGTTCACGAGTGAAGTACATCAGCAGCTGTTACGATAATTCGGATGAATGAGTGTATTGGTAAAGTTACGTGGTTATCTGTTTCTAGTAGTCGGAATATTCTTTTATTGTCTCCCTCATATGGTGTTATATATGAGTCGAATTCAACGTTGACGAAGTCTGAGTATTCATAACTTCAGTATCATTGGTGTCCAATAGTTTTAATTGTTATAATTGGGTTGTGGATTTCGTCTATAAGGTATAATAATCGTAAAGATGGAGTGGTGATGAATAGAAGAATTACTGCTGGCACAATTGTTCATATTAGTTCTATTGTTTGACCTTCTAGTATATATCGGTCTACGAGTTCGTTAATAATTGTTGATGCTATGAAGTATAATACTATTGCTAGAATTATTGTGATGATTATTATGGTATGATCATGGAAGAAGATTAGTTGTTCTATGATTGGTGATGCTCTATCTTGTAAATTCATGCATGATCATGTTGTCATTTTCTAATAAAAGTTTTTAGTACTTTATTTGTGGAGCTTAAATCCACTGCACTTCTCTGCCATATTAGATTTTATTAATTGATAATTGTTGGTAGTTCTGAATATCTGTGTTCTGATGGGGGCAGATCTTGGATTCATTCAATTGAGTTTCTTGTATGTGTTGATCTTAACACTTGTCGTTTAGTTCTTATTCTTTCTCATAAAATGTAAATAAACATTATCACTCCAATAAATGAGATGGTTGACCCCATTGATGAGATAATATTTCATGTAGTGTATGCATCTGGATAATCTGAATATCGTCGTGGTATTCCAGCTAGTCCTAGGAAGTGTTGCGGAAGAACGTTATATTTACTCCCAGGAATATAATTGTGAATTGAGTTTTCAATCATTTTGGATTTATTGTTAGTCCTGTAAATAATGGGTATCAGTGGATAAATCCGGCTATGATAGCGAATACGGCTCCTATTGATAGAACGTAGTGGAAGTGAGCTACTACATAATATGTGTCATGTAGTACAATATCGATTGATGAATTTGCTAGGACTACCCCCGTTAGCCCCCCTATTGTAAATAGGAAAACAAATCCTATTGATCATAAGCATGTGGGTCTATATGATAATTTTGATCCTTGGATTGTTGCTAATCATCTGAAGATTTTAATTCCAGTTGGTACTGCAATAATTATTGTAGCTGATGTAAAATATGCTCGTGTATCGACATCTATTCCTACTGTAAATATATGATGTGCTCATACTACAAATCCTAATAACCCAATTGCTAGTATGGCAAAGATTATTCCTAGGTTTCCAAAAGCTTCTTTTTTTCCTCTTTCATGGGAAATGATGTGGGAAATTATCCCAAATCCTGGGAGAATTAGAATATATACTTCTGGATGTCCGAAAAATCAAAATAAGTGTTGGTAAAGAATTGGGTCTCCACCTCCCGCTGGGTCAAAGAAGGAGGTGTTCAAATTTCGATCAGTTAATAATATTGTGATAGCCCCTGCTAGTACTGGTAGTGATAGTAATAATAAGGTGGCGGTAATAATTACTGCTCATACAAATAGGGGTATTTGTTCAGATTTCATACTTGATGGTTTTATATTAATTGCTGTTGAGATAAAGTTTACTGCTCCTAAAATTGACGATACACCTGCTAGGTGTAAGGAGAAAATTGTTAAATCTACTGATGCTCCCGCATGGGCGATTCCTCTAGCTAACGGGGGATACACTGTTCACCCTGTTCCAGCTCCTCTTTCTACTATACTTCTGG
>NW_028259305.1:0-25888 GCF_977971745.1 Zootermopsis nevadensis | reverse complement strand
CTCCTAGCCGCCCCAGCAAAATAAACAAAACAATATTAAAAAAAACCAACAAAAAAATCATCACAAATATAAAACTCTATAGGGTCTTCTCGTCCCATAAAAAAATTTAGGTATTCTTACCTAAAACCAAAATTCAATACATCAAAAAGAGACAGATTATATCTCGTCAAACCATTCATTCCAGCCCACAATTAAAAGACTAATGATTATGCTACCTTTGCACGGTCAAAATACCGCGGCCCTTCAAAAAAATCAGCGGGCAGGCCATACCTCAAAAAAACACAAGAGAAGTTGTTTTTGATAAACAGGCGGATATAAAAATTGCCGAATTCCTTTTAAAGAAATAAAAAATAAAACACAAAATAAAAAAGAATATACTAATCCTACCATTATTACAAATAAAAAACAATTAAAAAATAAACCCCAGTAAAAAATTAAACAAAACATAAAGAAAAAATAACTAAAAATAAAATTTGAACATACTTAAAAAGATAGTTAACATAAAACCCACCAAAATAAACAAAACAAAACAAATTATAAAAATATGAAACGAAGCTAAACCCCCGAAACATTTGCAAAAAATAAAAATAACCTAAGAAAAAGAAACTTTAAATAAATTACATGAATTAAATTCATTTCCCAAGGAACCAGATACCATCAAATACGAATAGCATATCACCACCAATAAAATATTATTAATGCTTATAAAACAGCAACTAAAATAAATAATTAACTCACTTGAAATCGGGAAATAGAAAATAAATAATAAAATTTAATAAGCCCTGATACACAAGGTACAACAAACAAAATAAACTTTCAAAAAACAAAATAAATAAACCTATACAGTACAAAGTAAACTATAATTAAAAAAATCAAACCAAAAAAATATACAATGACAATAAAATACTTCCATTAAAACAAAATAAAAACCATTAAAAACAATAAACTACATATCAAATCAGACCACACTGAATCGCACAGCAAACTCTCCAATGTAAATGAAAATACCTCCTAGGTATATAATCTGTATCATTCCAGCTACACCTTCCGGTACAACCACTCTGTTACGACTTATCTCGCCTCTTAAACAACGAGAGCGACGGGCGATGTGTACATACTTTAGAACCAAAATCACAAAAACAATCTTCAAATAATTACAATCAAATCCAATTTCATGAAAGAAATTTCAACAAACAATCCAAAATTAATAACAATGTAATCCACCACCAACTTAAATAAAAGCTGCACCTTGACCTGAAATAAACCAAAATAAAGGAAAGAAAAAATTATAACCCTAAAAAGATTCTCATTATAACGGCGGTATACAAACAAAAAAAATAAGCAAGGTCCAACGCGGATTATCGATAATAGGGCAGATTCCTCTGAACGGAATAAAATACCGCCAAATTCTTTAAGTTTCAAGAACATAACTAATACTACTCAGGCCACAAAATTAACATCAAAAATAATAGGGTATCTAATCCTAGTCTAAAAAAAGATTTCATAGCCTACAAAACAACAAGGGGGAAAAACAAGAAATTGAAATTTCACCAAAAATCAAAAGAAATTAAACCCAAAAATTAAATAAAACTATCAACCAAAAAATATTTGCTTGAGCTCCATGTATAACCGCGGCTGCTGGCACAAATTTAACCAACTCTAAAAAATATAACTAAATCTGAGTCACCTCAATATATAAAAATAAATAATGCGAATAAAAAAACAAACAACATTAAGAAAAAACAAATCACGCAAAAACTTACATATAAAAAAAATTAAGAACAAACATAAAAGCAAGAATAAAACTACTCTCTATAAACAACAACAACAAGAAAGGTACGACAAAAAAAAGTACAAACAACAAAAACCAAGTAACAAGCAAGAGTACCCCCCACCCACAAACCAACCAAAAAATCTTTTTCTTGCCCAACTCTAATAGATCAAAACTTTTCAAAGACCAACCATGAAAATAAAACTACTCTATAAACAACAACAACAAGAAAGGTACGACAAAAAAAAGTACAAACAACAAAAACCAAGTAACAAGCAAGAGTACTCCCTTTTTTAGATCTCATTTTTTTTAGATTTACAAAATGAGATCTAAAAACTATATAAATGTTTATCTTAATAGAATTAATACATCAATAAGATAAATAATTTAAAATAAGTAATTATTTAATATGACTTATATTTAATATAAGATTCAATTTATCTTATTAAATATATTATATATATAGAATCTAAAATTTTCTTTTTAGGTATTTGTATTCAATATAATTAATTTTATTATAATAATACTTATTTAAAATAAATCCTATCTTTAGTAACTTAAATCAATTCTATTCAAATAATTAATTTTATTAATATAGGTTATTATTATATAAAAAAACACACCTTAAAGAAAACTAACAAACAGAGAACAAAATAAAAATCACTAAAACCAAAACAAACCCCAAAAACAAAAACCAAACCGCCCCAAAAAAAATAACATAAAATACAAAAAAAAACACAAAACAAAACAAAACAAAACAAAACAAAACAAAACAAAACAAAACAAAATGGAGTGCCTGAAAAAGGATTACTATGATAGGGTAAATAATGTATAAAAATACCTCCATTACGTTAAATAGAGTCAAACCATTCCCTGAAATATCAAAAATTCCCGTGCACCATACACTAAAACGTAAAAATTAGAAAAGTAAGCTAATAAAGCTAATGGGTTCATACCCCATAAATAGAGTAAATACTCTCTCTTCTAATGCCCAACAACTCAACAAAAATCCTCTTATTAACAACGTTAACAAGAGGTATTTTAATCTCAATTTCCTCTAATTCATGATTTGGAGCATGAATGGGGTTAGAGATTAATTTACTATCATTTATTCCAATAATGATAGAAAAAAAAAATATCTACACCACAGAAGCCTCACTAAAATACTTTATTGTACAAGCAGGGGCTTCATCAATACTATTATTCATAGTAATAATAAGAGCAATAGAAGAAAGAATATTAATTAACTCGGACAACTTATATACACAAATATTAATAAACACACCCCTATTACTAAAAGGGGGGGTCGCCCCAATACATTGGTGATTCCCTGGAGTAATGGAGGGGTTAAACTGAAATAATTGCTTAATTCTAATAACTCTACAAAAATCCGCACCCCTATCCTTAATCTCATACCAAATTAACAATGATATATTCCTAGAAATAATCATTGTAACATCAGTAATAATTGGAGCTATCGGGGGATTAAATCAAACATCACTACGAAAAATCATAACATACTCATCAATTAACCACACAGGTTGAATAATATCGGCAATAATTACAGGAAATGATATATGAGTAACATATTTCACAATCTACTCAATACTAACATTAACAGTAGTGTCGATTGTAAAAACCACCAAATTATCTTTCGTTAACCAAATAGCAATAACAGAAAAGAAGAACAAACTAACAAAATTCCTTGTATTCACAAGAATTTTATCATTAGGAGGTTTGCCGCCATTCTTGGGATTTATACCAAAATGAATAGTCATTCAAGCTATAATAACCAACGAAATAAAAACAACAGCCACAATAATGGTTTTAATATCAGTAGTAACGTTATATTACTACATACGAATGACATACTCAAGTTTAATAATACTACACCTAGAAACAAAATGATTAATTGCCCAACCTATTAATAAAACACCTAAACACATTATTTTATTAACATCAATCTCAATTACGGGGTTAATAATATCAGAAATAATCATGAACTTAGATTAAAGGCTTTAAGTTAAACAAACTAATATCCTTCAAAGCTATAAATAAAGAAAATCTTTAAGCCTTAGTAGCAAAACTACCCCTATAGAATTGCATTCTATAATCACCTAATGAATATAAAGCTATAGTAGAAGGGAAAATCCCATAAATAGATTTACAATCTATCACCTAAAATCAGACATTCCACTAATAATTAAACGATGGTTATTCTCAACAAACCATAAAGATATTGGAACATTATACTTCATCTTCGGGGCATGATCCGGAATATTAGGAACATCATTAAGAATATTAATCCGAGCAGAACTTGGTCAACCAGGATCCTTAATTGGAGACGACCAAATTTACAATGTAATCGTAACCGCACATGCATTTATCATAATCTTTTTCATGGTTATACCAATTCTAATTGGGGGTTTTGGAAATTGATTAGTACCACTCATACTTGGGGCCCCTGATATAGCATTTCCACGAATGAATAACATAAGATTTTGACTACTCCCACCCTCACTTACACTCCTCCTAACCAGAAGTATAGTAGAAAGAGGAGCTGGAACAGGGTGAACAGTGTATCCCCCGTTAGCTAGAGGAATCGCCCATGCGGGAGCATCAGTAGATTTAACAATTTTCTCCTTACACCTAGCAGGTGTATCGTCAATTTTAGGAGCAGTAAACTTTATCTCAACAGCAATTAATATAAAACCATCAAGTATGAAATCTGAACAAATACCCCTATTTGTATGAGCAGTAATTATTACCGCCACCTTATTATTACTATCACTACCAGTACTAGCAGGGGCTATCACAATATTATTAACTGATCGAAATTTGAACACCTCCTTCTTTGACCCAGCGGGAGGTGGAGACCCAATTCTTTACCAACACTTATTTTGATTTTTCGGACATCCAGAAGTATATATTCTAATTCTCCCAGGATTTGGGATAATTTCCCACATCATTTCCCATGAAAGAGGAAAAAAAGAAGCTTTTGGAAACCTAGGAATAATCTTTGCCATACTAGCAATTGGGTTATTAGGATTTGTAGTATGAGCACATCATATATTTACAGTAGGAATAGATGTCGATACACGAGCATATTTTACATCAGCTACAATAATTATTGCAGTACCAACTGGAATTAAAATCTTCAGATGATTAGCAACAATCCAAGGATCAAAATTATCATATAGACCCACATGCTTATGATCAATAGGATTTGTTTTCCTATTTACAATAGGGGGGCTAACGGGGGTAGTCCTAGCAAATTCATCAATCGATATTGTACTACATGACACATATTATGTAGTAGCTCACTTCCACTACGTTCTATCAATAGGAGCCGTATTCGCTATCATAGCCGGATTTATCCACTGATACCCATTATTTACAGGACTAACAATAAATCCAAAATGATTGAAAACTCAATTCACAATTATATTCCTGGGAGTAAATATAACGTTCTTCCCGCAACACTTCCTAGGACTAGCTGGAATACCACGACGATATTCAGATTATCCAGATGCATACACTACATGAAATATTATCTCATCAATGGGGTCAACCATCTCATTTATTGGAGTGATAATGTTTATTTACATTTTATGAGAAAGAATAAGAACTAAACGACAAGTGTTAAGATCAACACATACAAGAAACTCAATTGAATGAATCCAAGATCTGCCCCCATCAGAACACAGATATTCAGAACTACCAACAATTATCAATTAATAAAATCTAATATGGCAGAGAAGTGCAGTGGATTTAAGCTCCACAAATAAAGTACTAAAAACTTTTATTAGAAAATGACAACATGATCATGCATGAATTTACAAGATAGAGCATCACCAATCATAGAACAACTAATCTTCTTCCATGATCATACCATAATAATCATCACAATAATTCTAGCAATAGTATTATACTTCATAGCATCAACAATTATTAACGAACTCGTAGACCGATATATACTAGAAGGTCAAACAATAGAACTAATATGAACAATTGTGCCAGCAGTAATTCTTCTATTCATCACCACTCCATCTTTACGATTATTATACCTTATAGACGAAATCCACAACCCAATTATAACAATTAAAACTATTGGACACCAATGATACTGAAGTTATGAATACTCAGACTTCGTCAACGTTGAATTCGACTCATATATAACACCATATGAGGGAGACAATAAAAGAATATTCCGACTACTAGAAACAGATAACCACGTAACTTTACCAATACACTCATTCATCCGAATTATCGTAACAGCTGCTGATGTACTTCACTCGTGAACAATCCCTAGATTGGGGATCAAAGCCGATGCAACACCAGGCCGATTAAATCAATCAAGATTTATAATCAACCGCCCTGGACTACTTTATGGTCAATGCTCAGAAATCTGCGGAGCAAACCACAGATTCATACCCATCGTAATTGAAAGAGTATCAACAGAGAATTTTATTGAATGAATTAAAAAACTAAGCGAATCAATAGGTGACTGAAAGCAAGTAATGGTCTCTTAAACCAAATAATAGTAAATTAGCAATTACTCCTATTGGGGGGATTAGTTAAAAATAACATTAGATCGTCAAACTAAAATAACCAAATAAATGGTATCCCCCTCATCCCACAAATAATACCCCTTAGATGATTAATTTTATTCATCTCGTTTTCAACAATTTTCGTATTATTCAACACAATAAACTACTTCTCATTTACCCAAACAAATAAAAAGATACAAAAAAAAATTAAATTAACAAAAAAAACAAACTGAAAATGATAAGAAACTTATTCTCAGTATTTGACCCATCAACAAACATATTTAACACATCAATAAATTGATTAAGAACTATATTAGGATTATTAATCATCCCCACAATAATATGAATAATTCCATCTCGAAACAACGCAGCATGAAATAAAACAATAAAAAAAATACACGAAGAGCTTAAAACACTCCTAGGAACAAAAAAAATCAACAACGGAAGAACACTTATATTCACGTCATTATTCTCAATAATCCTAATAAACAATACTTTAGGCTTATTCCCATACATCTTTACTAGAACCAGACACCTAACATTAACATTAACAATAGCCTTACCATTATGAACAAGATTTATAATATTCGGATGAATCAACAACACTAAACACATATTAACCCACCTTGTACCACAAGGAACACCACCGATCCTAATACCATTTATAGTGTGCATTGAAACAATCAGAAACATTATTCGCCCAGGAACATTAGCTATCCGATTAACAGCAAATATAATTGCAGGTCACCTATTAATAACACTACTAGGAGAAAATGGATCATCAATAGCATACTCAATAATCAGCATCCTAATTATTACACAGATTGCTCTACTAACATTAGAGACAGCAGTAGCAATCATTCAATCATATGTATTCGCAGTACTAAGAACATTATATTCTAGAGAAATCAATTAAAATGACAAACCACATAAATCACACATTCCACATAGTAAACCAAAGACCATGACCTCTTATTGGAGCAATGGGAGCCATAATCACATTAACTGGAACAATTAAATGATTCCACCAATATGAACAAACACTAATAAGAATTGGAATAATCACAATAATCATAACAACCATCCAATGATGACGAGATATTACACGAGAGGGCACATACCAAGGATTACATACAAGAAAAGTAACTAAAGGGTTACGATGAGGTATAATCCTATTCATTACATCAGAAGTATTCTTCTTCGTCTCCTTCTTTTGAGCATTTTTCCACAGAAGATTATCACCAACAAACGAACTCGGATCAATGTGACCACCAACTGGAATTCAAGTATTTAATCCCCTACAAATTCCACTTCTAAATACCGCAATCCTCCTATCATCAGGGGTAACTATCACTTGAGCACATCATAGAATCTTAGAAAACAATTATAACCAGGGGTTACAAGGACTATTTATAACTGTAATCCTAGGATTATATTTCACAGCACTACAAGCATACGAATATATAGAATCACCATTCACTATTGCCGACTCGGTTTATGGAGCCACGTTCTTTGTAGCAACAGGATTCCATGGTCTCCATGTAATCATTGGAACAACCTTCCTAATCACATGTTTAATACGACACCTAACACTTCATTTCTCATCAAACCACCATATAGGATTTGAAGCAGCCGCATGATATTGACATTTTGTAGATGTAGTATGACTATTCTTATATATCTCAATTTACTGATGAGGAAGATAACCAAATAAATTTATCTAATATAAAAAGTATACTTGACTTCCAATCAAGAAGTTCAAAAAATGAGATAAATAATAAAAATAGTAACAACAATAATAACAACAATCATAATACTATCAACAATTATCATAATAATTGCGACAGCAATATCAAAAAAAAACATTGAAGACCGAGAAAAAAGATCACCATTTGAGTGCGGGTTTGACCCCATGGGATCTGCACGACTCCCGTTTTCCTTACGATTTTTCCTAATCGCAATTTATTTTCTAGTATTCGACGTAGAAATTGCACTCCTATTACCAATAACAATCGTGATAACAAGATCAAACATAATATCATGAGCCACAATCAGAACATTATTTATTGTAATCCTAATCATCGGGTTATATCACGAATGAAATCAAGGATCCTTAGAGTGAGCAGAATAAGGGATTGTAGTTAATAATAACATTTGGTTTGCAATCAAAAAGTACTAATATAGTCTATCTCAAAGTAAGAAGCGATTAACGCAATCAATTTCGACCTGATCTTAGATAAATTTTATCCTTACTTAAAATTAACTGAAACCAAATAGAGGTATATTACTGTTAATAATAAAAATGAATAACCAAATTCCAGTTAAAGAAATGAATAGATTAAGTGAAAGCTGCTAACTTATCACTATAGCGGTTAAAATCCGTTTACATTTCTATTTATATAGTTTAAAAAAAACATTACACTTTCACTGTAAAAATAAATAAATATTTTATAAATACTTAAAGATAAAAATATCTCAATAACATCTTCAATGTTATGCTCTAAATAAGCTATTCAAGTACATAAATATAAAAAAAACTAACAAATTAATCCAAACAACAATAAAAAATATATAAACCCTAAGACTACCATACTGCAACCATTGATTGCCCTTAGCCAAAAAAGAAAAAAACCAAAAAAGACCCTGACCACCAAAAAACTCTCTCCAACCGGAATCAAAAGACTTAATAATAACATATCCATAATTCAAAGGAAACAAAGAAACACCATAAACAAAAACATAAGGTATAAACCACATAGACCCAAAAAAAAAAGAAGACTTATATAAAAATATAGAAAAAAGAAACTCACCTAAATCAACCTTAGATAATTCATAACCTAACCAACCACCCAAAATTCTAACTAACAAAACTGAAGTCCTCAAATAAAAAGGCAAGCAAATAACAAAAGGGGTAGGAAAAATTAATCATCTCAACATTCTACCACCAAAAATAACAACAACAAGTAAACCCAACATACCAGTACATATATTATTACCAGCATCCTCAAAAGAACAAAAAGAAGACAAATTAAAATCACCGAACAAAACATAATAAAATAAACGGAAAGAATAACAAACAGTTAAACCAGTAGACAAAAAAAACAATAGCAAACCAAAAAAATTAAAATAACCTAATAAAACCATCTCCAAAATAAGATCCCTAGAATAAAAACCAGCCAAAAACGGCATACCACACAAAGCAAAACTAGAAACAACCAAACAAGAAGAAGTAAAAGGCATAAAAAAAGAAACACCACCCATAAAACGAATATCTTGAGAATCACCCATAACATGAATAACCACCCCCGCACACATAAACAAAAGAGCCTTAAACAAAGCATGAGTTAACAGATGAAAAAAGGCCAATTCAGGAAAACCAAAAGAAACAATACCAACTATTAACCCCAATTGACTAAGAGTAGAGAGAGCAATAACCCTCCTCAAATCAAACTCAAAATTAGCCCCCAAACCAGATATAAACATAGTTAAACCCGAAACCAACAACAAAAATCTATTAAGAGAATCACCAAAAGAACATCTAAAACGAATAAGCAAATAAACACCAGCAGTAACTAAAGTAGAAGAATGAACTAAAGCAGAAACAGGAGTAGGAGCTGCCATAGCAGCTGGCAATCAAGAAGAAAAAGGAATCTGAGCTCTCCTAGTTATAGCAGCCAAAACAACAAGAAAGGAAATAAAATTCATTTCCATTCTACCCCTTATAAAAAACAAATAATACACATAATTCCAACTACCAAAATTAAACATCCAAGCAATAGATATTAAAAGAGCAACATCACCAACACGATTAGACAAAGCAGTCAACATACCAGCACCATAAGATTTAAAATTCTGATAATAAATAACCAAACAATAAGAAACTAACCCCAAACCATCTCAACCTAATAAAATTCTGATTAAATTAGGTCTTAAAATCAAAAACATCATAGAAACAACAAACAACAAAACCAAATAAATAAAACGATAAATATTCAAATCCCCATGTATATAATCATCTCTATAAAGAACAACTAAAGAAGAAATAAAAAAAAACAAAACCCAAGAAAAATAAGGATATTCAATCAAAAAGAAGAGTCATAACCACAGAACTAGAATTCAAGGTAATAATATCCCACTCAATAAAATAAACTAAGTCCTTAACAACAAAAACAAAACCAACAAAAAAAGACAAAATACCAAAAAATAAAAGGAAAAAAAAACTAACAAAACAAATTGAAATAAAATTCACGACCCAAGGCAAAAAATGCATCATTGACACCACAAACCAATATTTTAATTAAACTACTTAAATTTTTATAACCAAAAAGAAACGACATCTCTAAACAAAATAAACAAATTTAATGGAAACCAGTGCAAAAAAACCAATAAAAATTCACGAACATAAAACATTGAACATGAATAAATACCCGAATAAAAACTACCATTGACTATAAGAATATATATATAAAGTATAAGCAGCACCAAAAAAAGACAAACCCCCCAACATCAATATAGTCAACCAAGACCAAGAAATCAAACTTCTAAATAAAACAACCTCACCTAACAAATTCAAAGAAGGAGGAGCTGCTATATTACAAGATCTCAATAAAAACCACCATATAGACATTCTGGGTATCAAACACATTAAACCCCTATTAACCAATAAACTACGACTACCCGTCCGCTCATAAACAATATTAACAAGACAAAACAAACCAGAAGAACATAAACCATGAGCAATCATCAAAACATAAGAACCACAAAACCCCCAATAATTGACAGTCATAATACCACAAACAACAATACCCATATGAGCAACAGAAGAATAAGCAACTAATGACTTCAAATCAGTCTGACGCAAACAAACCAATCTAACCAAAAACCCACCTAACAAACTAATAGAAATCCAGAAAAAATTCAAATTAAAAGAAAAATTAACTAAAAAAACCATAACACGAATTAAACCATAACCACCCAACTTCAACAAAACACCAGCCAAAATCATTGAACCAGAAATAGGTGCTTCAACATGAGCCTTAGGTAACCACAAATGAACTAAAAATAAAGGAATCCTAACCAAAAAAGCAAAGACTATGCAAAAATAAAAAAAAACTCTCGACAAACAAGGATCAAACAAAAAAAAAAAACACAGCAAACCAGAAGAATTATAAATCCCAATAACACCAATCAACAAAGGCAAGGAAGCAAATAAAGTATATAAAATCAAATAAATACCAGCCTGAAGACGCTCAGGCTGATAACCCCAACCCAAAATTAAAAACAAAGTAGGAACAAGTCTACCCTCAAAAAACAAGTAAAAAGAAAACAAATCAACACTACCAAACGAACAAAATAATATAATCATCAAAAACAAAATCATAAACAAAAAAAATTCAGAAAAATAAGAAGAACGAAAAACTGACTCTCTAGCTAACAACATCAATGAACAAATCCAAAATCTAAGAAAAATTAAACCATAAGAAATATAATCACAACCTAAAAAATAACTAAGATTACCCCAACAAAAAAAATAAGGAAAAACAAAAAAAAAAGACAAACACAAGAAAAACAAGAAAGAATTAATCAATCACCAAAAATTTAAAAAACACAAAGGGATCAAAAAAATTAAAGAAAATAAAAACCTTAACATTGAAGCATCCCAAAAGAACGATAATAATCATTCCCATATCTACGAATTATTGAAACAAGAATAGATAAACCCAAAGAACCCTCACAAACAGAAAAAACTAAAAAAACAATAACAAAATAAAACTCATAATTAAAACCACATAAATAATAATACATCAAAACAAACAAAGACAAAACCATAAACTCTAAACTCAATAAAGTAATCAACAAATGCTTACGATCCATACAAAAAACCCACAAACCACAAAGAAAAAAGGTAGAAAAATAAAAAAATATTAACATTAAAAAGTCTTAATAATTTAATAAAAATATTGGTCTTGTAAATCAAAAATGAGAAAAACCTCTTAAGACTTCAGAGAAAAGAAAACCCTATCATTAATTCCCAAAACTAACATTTTTATTAAACTACACTCTGATATTATAAAAACAATAGTAATCTCAAGAACATCAATAAGAATAATATTCACACAAATAAAACACCCTATAGCCATAGGAATAATCACAATAATACAAACCATCTTAACATGCACAATTAGAGGAATAATAAACCAAAAATTCTGATTCCCATATATTTTATTCCTAGTATTCCTAGGAGGAATACTAGTACTATTCATCTACATAACAAGACTAGCATCAAATGAAATAATATTTTTATCAATAAAACTATCAGCAGCAACAGCAATCATGACAGCAATAATATTCATAATAAGAATAGAGGAATCATACACATGAACATATGAACATAAATTAAGAGCAAACGAAAAAACAAACTTAATATTAGAAAAATTCTATAACCTACCTACAGGATCAACAACACTTATATTAGCCCTATATCTACTATTAACACTAATTGTAGTTGCAAAAATCACAAATATTTCAGAAGGACCATTACGAAAATCAAAATAATGAATAAACCCATACGAAAAAACCACCCACTAATCAAAATTATAAACAACGCACTAGTAGATCTACCCACCCCATCAAATATTAGAACATGATGAAACTTTGGATCCTTATTAGGATTATGTTTAGGTATACAAATCATCACAGGACTATTCCTAGCTATACACTACTGCCCCAACACTGAATCAGCATTCTCAAGAGTAGTACACATTTGCCGAGATGTAAATTATGGGTGATTACTACGAACACTACACGCTAACGGAGGATCAATATTCTTCATTTGCATATACATACACATTGGACGAAATATATACTACGGATCATACAACTTCACAGAAACATGAAATATTGGAGTAGTAATCTTCTTCACTACTATAGGAACAGCTTTTATATGATATGTACTACCATGGGGGCAAATATCATTCTGAGGGGCAACAGTAATCACTAATTTACTATCAGCAATCCCATATGTAGGAACAGAACTAGTACAATGAGTTTGAGGGGGATTCGCCGTAGACAACGCCACTTTAAATCGATTCTTCACATTACACTTCCTAATACCATTTATAATTCTAGCAATAGTAATTATTCACTTAACATTCCTACACCAAACAGGATCAAACAACCCAACAGGAATAAATAGAAATACCGACAAAATCCCATTCCACCCATACTTCACTATCAAAGACACAGTAGGATTCATTTTATTAATTATAATATTATCAATATTATCACTAAAAGAACCTTACCTTCTTGGAGATCCAGACAACTTTATCCCTGCAAACCCACTAGTAACACCAATTCATATTCAACCCGAATGATATTTCCTATTTGCATACGCAATCTTACGATCAATTCCTAATAAATTAGGAGGAGTAATTGCTCTATTTATATCAATCGCAATCTTATTAATCCTACCCCTACAAAAAACCAAATTCCGAGGAACACAGTTCTACCCAATCAACCAAATTATATTCTGGCTAATAACAAACACTGTAATCCTATTAACATGAATTGGAGCCCGACCAGTTGAAGAACCATATATTATAACAGGACAAATACTAACAGTAATATACTTCTCATACTACATCACGAACCCAATAATAACAAAAATGTGAGACAAGACAACAAAATAGTCGGAAAGCTTTATGATAAGCAAATACCTTGAAAGTAAGAGAAAGGAGTTTAAATCCCCTACCGACTTAAAACATACTCAAATTAATACACTAAAACAAAGAGTAAAAAAATAACCTAACACCCAAAACAAAAATTAAATAATTCAAAGAAACAGGCAAAAAACTCCTCCAAGATATATACATCAACCTATCATAACGAAAACGAGGCAAAGTACCACGAACCCAAACAAATAAAAAAGAAACAAAAGAAACCCTTAAAAAGAAAAAAAAAGAATACAAATCACAACCCAAAAACATAACACAAAACAAAACACTCATAAACAAAATTCTAGCATACTCAGCCAAAAAAATTAAAGCAAACCCTCCAGATCTATACTCAACATTAAAACCAGAAACCAACTCAGACTCACCCTCAGCAAAATCAAAAAGGAGTTCGATTAGTCTCCGCCAAACAAGAAACAAATCAAACTAAAACCAAAGGCAAAGAAAAAAAAACTAACCAAACATAAAACTGAAAATAAAAAAAAGAAACCAAATTATAACCACAAACCAAAAAAACAAAAGACAATAAAATCAAAGCAAGTCTAACCTCATAAGAAATAGATTGAGCAACTGCACGCATACACCCCAACAAAGAATAATTAGAATTAGAAGACCAACCAGCAACCATAAGAGAATAAACACCAAGTCTAGTACAACACAAAAAAAACAATAAACCTAAATCAAAAGAAAAAAAACCACCAAAATAAGGAATAACCAACCAAATAATTAAAGAAAGAAACAAACCAAACACAGGAGCAAAATAATAAGGCAAATAATTAGAAACATAAGGAAAACACTGCTCCCTAACAAACAACTTAACCACATCTCTAAAAGGTTGAAGCAAACCTAAAAAACCCCACCCTATTAGGACCCTTACGAATATGAATATAACCTAAAACCCTACGCTCAAGTAAAGTAAGAAAAGCTACACCAACCATAACAAAAATAGACAATAAAAAAAAAACAACAAACAAAAATAAAAAGTCATTAAACACTACTACATATAAAATAAATTTATATTAGAAGATTCTAAATCCACTGCACTTCTCTGCCAAAATAGTAATTAATAATAATCAAACAACATAAAATTATTTATTGAAAGTGGTCCTTTCGTACTAACTCACAAAACAAATTATAGATAGAAACCAACCTGGCTCACGCCGGTCTGAACTCAGATCATGTAGGATTTTAAAGGTCGAACAGACCTAATCAATTAAAGCTTCTACACCAAAAATTCACCCTAATCCAACATCGAGGTCGCAAACCCCCCTGTCAATAAGAACTTTCAAGAAAGATTACGCTGTTATCCCTAAGGTAATTTAATCTTAAAATCAATAATAAAGGATCAAAAAAAATATAAATAAATAAACAAAAAAAAGAAGAGTTAAACAAATCTCCTAGCCGCCCCAGCAAAATAAACAAAACAATATTAAAAAAAAACCAACAAAAAAATCATCACAAATATAAAACTCTATAGGGTCTTCTCGTCCCATAAAAAAATTTAGGTATTCTTACCTAAAACCAAAATTCAATACATCAAAAAGAGACAGATTATATCTCGTCAAACCATTCATTCCAGCCCACAATTAAAAGACTAATGATTATGCTACCTTTGCACGGTCAAAATACCGCGGCCCTTCAAAAAAATCAGCGGGCAGGCCATACCTCAAAAAAACACAAGAGAAGTTGTTTTTGATAAACAGGCGGATATAAAAATTGCCGAATTCCTTTTAAAGAAATAAAAAATAAAACACAAAATAAAAAAGAATATACTAATCCTACCATTATTACAAATAAAAAACAATTAAAAAATAAACCCCAGTAAAAAATTAAACAAAACATAAAGAAAAAATAACTAAAAATAAAATTTGAACATACTTAAAAAGATAGTTAACATAAAACCCACCAAAATAAACAAAACAAAACAAATTATAAAAATATGAAACGAAGCTAAACCCCCGAAACATTTGCAAAAAATAAAAATAACCTAAGAAAAAGAAACTTTAAATAAATTACATGAATTAAATTCATTTCCCAAGGAACCAGATACCATCAAATACGAATAGCATATCACCACCAATAAAATATTATTAATGCTTATAAAACAGCAACTAAAATAAATAATTAACTCACTTGAAATCGGGAAATAGAAAATAAATAATAAAATTTAATAAGCCCTGATACACAAGGTACAACAAACAAAATAAACTTTCAAAAAACAAAATAAATAAACCTATACAGTACAAAGTAAACTATAATTAAAAAAATCAAACCAAAAAAATATACAATGACAATAAAATACTTCCATTAAAACAAAATAAAAACCATTAAAAACAATAAACTACATATCAAATCAGACCACACTGAATCGCACAGCAAACTCTCCAATGTAAATGAAAATACCTCCTAGGTATATAATCTGTATCATTCCAGCTACACCTTCCGGTACAACCACTCTGTTACGACTTATCTCGCCTCTTAAACAACGAGAGCGACGGGCGATGTGTACATACTTTAGAACCAAAATCACAAAAACAATCTTCAAATAATTACAATCAAATCCAATTTCATGAAAGAAATTTCAACAAACAATCCAAAATTAATAACAATGTAATCCACCACCAACTTAAATAAAAGCTGCACCTTGACCTGAAATAAACCAAAATAAAGGAAAGAAAAAATTATAACCCTAAAAAGATTCTCATTATAACGGCGGTATACAAACAAAAAAAATAAGCAAGGTCCAACGCGGATTATCGATAATAGGGCAGATTCCTCTGAACGGAATAAAATACCGCCAAATTCTTTAAGTTTCAAGAACATAACTAATACTACTCAGGCCACAAAATTAACATCAAAAATAATAGGGTATCTAATCCTAGTCTAAAAAAAGATTTCATAGCCTACAAAACAACAAGGGGGAAAAACAAGAAATTGAAATTTCACCAAAAATCAAAAGAAATTAAACCCAAAAATTAAATAAAACTATCAACCAAAAAATATTTGCTTGAGCTCCATGTATAACCGCGGCTGCTGGCACAAATTTAACCAACTCTAAAAAATATAACTAAATCTGAGTCACCTCAATATATAAAAATAAATAATGCGAATAAAAAAACAAACAACATTAAGAAAAAACAAATCACGCAAAAACTTACATATAAAAAAAATTAAGAACAAACATAAAAGCAAGAATAAAACTACTCTCTATAAACAACAACAACAAGAAAGGTACGACAAAAAAAAGTACAAACAACAAAAACCAAGTAACAAGCAAGAGTACCCCCCACCCACAAACCAACCAAAAAATCTTTTTCTTGCCCAACTCTAATAGATCAAAACTTTTCAAAGACCAACCATGAAAATAAAACTACTCTATAAACAACAACAACAAGAAAGGTACGACAAAAAAAAGTACAAACAACAAAAACCAAGTAACAAGCAAGAGTACTCCCTTTTTTAGATCTCATTTTTTTTAGATTTACAAAATGAGATCTAAAAACTATATAAATGTTTATCTTAATAGAATTAATACATCAATAAGATAAATAATTTAAAATAAGTAATTATTTAATATGACTTATATTTAATATAAGATTCAATTTATCTTATTAAATATATTATATATATAGAATCTAAAATTTTCTTTTTAGGTATTTGTATTCAATATAATTAATTTTATTATAATAATACTTATTTAAAATAAATCCTATCTTTAGTAACTTAAATCAATTCTATTCAAATAATTAATTTTATTAATATAGGTTATTATTATATAAAAAAACACACCTTAAAGAAAACTAACAAACAGAGAACAAAATAAAAATCACTAAAACCAAAACAAACCCCAAAAACAAAAACCAAACCGCCCCAAAAAAAATAACATAAAATACAAAAAAAAACACAAAACAAAACAAAACAAAACAAAACAAAACAAAACAAAACAAAACAAAATGGAGTGCCTGAAAAAGGATTACTATGATAGGGTAAATAATGTATAAAAATACCTCCATTACGTTAAATAGAGTCAAACCATTCCCTGAAATATCAAAAATTCCCGTGCACCATACACTAAAACGTAAAAATTAGAAAAGTAAGCTAATAAAGCTAATGGGTTCATACCCCATAAATAGAGTAAATACTCTCTCTTCTAATGCCCAACAACTCAACAAAAATCCTCTTATTAACAACGTTAACAAGAGGTATTTTAATCTCAATTTCCTCTAATTCATGATTTGGAGCATGAATGGGGTTAGAGATTAATTTACTATCATTTATTCCAATAATGATAGAAAAAAAAAATATCTACACCACAGAAGCCTCACTAAAATACTTTATTGTACAAGCAGGGGCTTCATCAATACTATTATTCATAGTAATAATAAGAGCAATAGAAGAAAGAATATTAATTAACTCGGACAACTTATATACACAAATATTAATAAACACACCCCTATTACTAAAAGGGGGGGTCGCCCCAATACATTGGTGATTCCCTGGAGTAATGGAGGGGTTAAACTGAAATAATTGCTTAATTCTAATAACTCTACAAAAATCCGCACCCCTATCCTTAATCTCATACCAAATTAACAATGATATATTCCTAGAAATAATCATTGTAACATCAGTAATAATTGGAGCTATCGGGGGATTAAATCAAACATCACTACGAAAAATCATAACATACTCATCAATTAACCACACAGGTTGAATAATATCGGCAATAATTACAGGAAATGATATATGAGTAACATATTTCACAATCTACTCAATACTAACATTAACAGTAGTGTCGATTGTAAAAACCACCAAATTATCTTTCGTTAACCAAATAGCAATAACAGAAAAGAAGAACAAACTAACAAAATTCCTTGTATTCACAAGAATTTTATCATTAGGAGGTTTGCCGCCATTCTTGGGATTTATACCAAAATGAATAGTCATTCAAGCTATAATAACCAACGAAATAAAACAACAGCCACAATAATGGTTTTAATATCAGTAGTAACGTTATATTACTACATACGAATGACATACTCAAGTTTAATAATACTACACCTAGAAACAAAATGATTAATTGCCCAACCTATTAATAAAACACCTAAACACATTATTTTATTAACATCAATCTCAATTACGGGGTTAATAATATCAGAAATAATCATGAACTTAGATTAAAGGCTTTAAGTTAAACAAACTAATATCCTTCAAAGCTATAAATAAAGAAAATCTTTAAGCCTTAGTAGCAAAACTACCCCTATAGAATTGCATTCTATAATCACCTAATGAATATAAAGCTATAGTAGAAGGGAAAATCCCATAAATAGATTTACAATCTATCACCTAAAATCAGACATTCCACTAATAATTAAACGATGGTTATTCTCAACAAACCATAAAGATATTGGAACATTATACTTCATCTTCGGGGCATGATCCGGAATATTAGGAACATCATTAAGAATATTAATCCGAGCAGAACTTGGTCAACCAGGATCCTTAATTGGAGACGACCAAATTTACAATGTAATCGTAACCGCACATGCATTTATCATAATCTTTTTCATGGTTATACCAATTCTAATTGGGGGTTTTGGAAATTGATTAGTACCACTCATACTTGGGGCCCCTGATATAGCATTTCCACGAATGAATAACATAAGATTTTGACTACTCCCACCCTCACTTACACTCCTCCTAACCAGAAGTATAGTAGAAAGAGGAGCTGGAACAGGGTGAACAGTGTATCCCCCGTTAGCTAGAGGAATCGCCCATGCGGGAGCATCAGTAGATTTAACAATTTTCTCCTTACACCTAGCAGGTGTATCGTCAATTTTAGGAGCAGTAAACTTTATCTCAACAGCAATTAATATAAAACCATCAAGTATGAAATCTGAACAAATACCCCTATTTGTATGAGCAGTAATTATTACCGCCACCTTATTATTACTATCACTACCAGTACTAGCAGGGGCTATCACAATATTATTAACTGATCGAAATTTGAACACCTCCTTCTTTGACCCAGCGGGAGGTGGAGACCCAATTCTTTACCAACACTTATTTTGATTTTTCGGACATCCAGAAGTATATATTCTAATTCTCCCAGGATTTGGGATAATTTCCCACATCATTTCCCATGAAAGAGGAAAAAAAGAAGCTTTTGGAAACCTAGGAATAATCTTTGCCATACTAGCAATTGGGTTATTAGGATTTGTAGTATGAGCACATCATATATTTACAGTAGGAATAGATGTCGATACACGAGCATATTTTACATCAGCTACAATAATTATTGCAGTACCAACTGGAATTAAAATCTTCAGATGATTAGCAACAATCCAAGGATCAAAATTATCATATAGACCCACATGCTTATGATCAATAGGATTTGTTTTCCTATTTACAATAGGGGGCTAACGGGGGTAGTCCTAGCAAATTCATCAATCGATATTGTACTACATGACACATATTATGTAGTAGCTCACTTCCACTACGTTCTATCAATAGGAGCCGTATTCGCTATCATAGCCGGATTTATCCACTGATACCCATTATTTACAGGACTAACAATAAATCCAAAATGATTGAAAACTCAATTCACAATTATATTCCTGGGAGTAAATATAACGTTCTTCCCGCAACACTTCCTAGGACTAGCTGGAAATACCACGACGATATTCAGATTATCCAGATGCATACACTACATGAAATATTATCTCATCAATGGGGTCAACCATCTCATTTATTGGAGTGATAATGTTTATTTACATTTTATGAGAAAGAATAAGAACTAAACGACAAGTGTTAAGATCAACACATACAAGAAACTCAATTGAATGAATCCAAGATCTGCCCCCATCAGAACACAGATATTCAGAACTACCAACAATTATCAATTTAATAAAATCTAATATGGCAGAGAAGTGCAGTGGATTTAAGCTCCACAAATAAAGTACTAAAAACTTTTATTAGAAAATGACAACATGATCATGCATGAATTTACAAGATAGAGCATCACCAATCATAGAACAACTAATCTTCTTCCATGATCATACCATAATAATCATCACAATAATTCTAGCAATAGTATTATACTTCATAGCATCAACAAT
The DNA here is from genome assembly GCF_977971745.1 of Zootermopsis nevadensis. Lineage (NCBI taxonomy): Eukaryota > Metazoa > Arthropoda > Insecta > Blattodea > Termopsidae > Zootermopsis > Zootermopsis nevadensis. The sequence goes on along the minus strand of NW_028259305.1, from coordinate 4,722 downwards.
TATTAACGAACTCGTAGACCGATATATACTAGAAGGTCAAACAATAGAACTAATATGAACAATTGTGCCAGCAGTAATTCTTCTATTCATCACCACTCCATCTTTACGATTATTATACCTTATAGACGAAATCCACAACCCAATTATAACAATTAAAACTATTGGACACCAATGATACTGAAGTTATGAATACTCAGACTTCGTCAACGTTGAATTCGACTCATATATAACACCATATGAGGGAGACAATAAAAGAATATTCCGACTACTAGAAACAGATAACCACGTAACTTTACCAATACACTCATTCATCCGAATTATCGTAACAGCTGCTGATGTACTTCACTCGTGAACAATCCCTAGATTGGGGATCAAAGCCGATGCAACACCAGGCCGATTAAATCAATCAAGATTTATAATCAACCGCCCTGGACTACTTTATGGTCAATGCTCAGAAATCTGCGGAGCAAACCACAGATTCATACCCATCGTAATTGAAAGAGTATCAACAGAGAATTTTATTGAATGAATTAAAAAACTAAGCGAATCAATAGGTGACTGAAAGCAAGTAATGGTCTCTTAAACCAAATAATAGTAAATTAGCAATTACTCCTATTGGGGGGATTAGTTAAAAATAACATTAGATCGTCAAACTAAAATAACCAAATAAATGGTATCCCCTCATCCCACAAATAATACCCCTTAGATGATTAATTTTATTCATCTCGTTTTCAACAATTTTCGTATTATTCAACACAATAAACTACTTCTCATTTACCCAAACAAATAAAAAGATACAAAAAAAAATTTAAATTAACAAAAAAAACAAACTGAAAATGATAAGAAACTTATTCTCAGTATTTGACCCATCAACAAACATATTTAACACATCAATAAATTGATTAAGAACTATATTAGGATTATTAATCATCCCCACAATAATATGAATAATTCCATCTCGAAACAACGCAGCATGAAATAAAACAATAAAAAAAATACACGAAGAGCTTAAAACACTCCTAGGAACAAAAAAAATCAACAACGGAAGAACACTTATATTCACGTCATTATTCTCAATAATCCTAATAAACAATACTTTAGGCTTATTCCCATACATCTTTACTAGAACCAGACACCTAACATTAACATTAACAATAGCCTTACCATTATGAACAAGATTTATAATATTCGGATGAATCAACAACACTAAACACATATTAACCCACCTTGTACCACAAGGAACACCACCGATCCTAATACCATTTATAGTGTGCATTGAAACAATCAGAAACATTATTCGCCCAGGAACATTAGCTATCCGATTAACAGCAAATATAATTGCAGGTCACCTATTAATAAACACTACTAGGAAGAAATGGATCATCAATAGCATACTCAATAATCAGCATCCTAATTATTACACAGATTGCTCTACTAACATTAGAGACAGCAGTAGCAATCATTCAATCATATGTATTCGCAGTACTAAGAACATTTATATTCTAGAGAAATCAATTAAAATGACAAACCACATAAATCACACATTCCACATAGTAAACCAAAGACCATGACCTCTTATTGGAGCAATGGGAGCCATAATCACATTAACTGGAACAATTAAATGATTCCACCAATATGAACAAACACTAATAAGAATTGGAATAATCACAATAATCATAACAACCATCCAATGATGACGAGATATTACACGAGAGGGCACATACCAAGGATTACATACAAGAAAAGTAACTAAAGGGTTACGATGAGGTATAATCCTATTCATTACATCAGAAGTATTCTTCTTCGTCTCCTTCTTTTGAGCATTTTTCCACAGAAGATTATCACCAACAAACGAACTCGGATCAATGTGACCACCAACTGGAATTCAAGTATTTAATCCCCTACAAATTCCACTTCTAAATACCGCAATCCTCCTATCATCAGGGGTAACTATCACTTGAGCACATCATAGAATCTTAGAAAACAATTATAACCAGGGGTTACAAGGACTATTTATAACTGTAATCCTAGGATTATATTTCACAGCACTACAAGCATACGAATATATAGAATCACCATTCACTATTGCCGACTCGGTTTATGGAGCCACGTTCTTTGTAGCAACAGGATTCCATGGTCTCCATGTAATCATTGGAACAACCTTCCTAATCACATGTTTAATACGACACCTAACACTTCATTTCTCATCAAACCACCATATAGGATTTGAAGCAGCCGCATGATATTGACATTTTGTAGATGTAGTATGACTATTCTTATATATCTCAATTTACTGATGAGGAAGATAACCAAATAAATTTATCTAATATAAAAAGTATACTTGACTTCCAATCAAGAAGTTCAAAAAATGAGATAAATAATAAAAATAGTAACAACAATAATAACAACAATCATAATACTATCAACAATTATCATAATAATTGCGACAGCAATATCAAAAAAAAACATTGAAGACCGAGAAAAAAGATCACCATTTGAGTGCGGGTTTGACCCCATGGGATCTGCACGACTCCCGTTTTCCTTACGATTTTTCCTAATCGCAATTATATTTCTAGTATTCGACGTAGAAATTGCACTCCTATTACCAATAACAATCGTGATAACAAGATCAAACATAATATCATGAGCCACAATCAGAACATTATTTATTGTAATCCTAATCATCGGGTTATATCACGAATGAAATCAAGGATCCTTAGAGTGAGCAGAATAAGGGATTGTAGTTAATAATAACATTTGGTTTGCAATCAAAAAGTACTAATATAGTCTATCTCAAAGTAAGAAGCGATTAACGCAATCAATTTCGACCTGATCTTAGATAAATTTTATCCTTACTTAAAATTAACTGAAACCAAATAGAGGTATATTACTGTTAATAATAAAAATGAATAACCAAATTCCAGTTAAAGAAATGAATAGATTAAGTGAAAGCTGCTAACTTATCACTATAGCGGTTAAAATCCGTTTACATTTCTATTTATATAGTTTAAAAAAAACATTACACTTTCACTGTAAAAATAAATAAATATTTTATAAATACTTAAAGATAAAAATATCTCAATAACATCTTCAATGTTATGCTCTAAATAAGCTATTCAAGTACATAAATATAAAAAAAACTAACAAATTAATCCAAACAACAATAAAAAATATATAAACCCTAAGACTACCATACTGCAACCATTGATTGCCCTTAGCCAAAAAAGAAAAAAACCAAAAAAGACCCTGACCACCAAAAAACTCTCTCCAACCGGAATCAAAAGACTTAATAATAACATATCCATAATTCAAAGGAAACAAAGAAACACCATAAACAAAAACATAAGGTATAAACCACATAGACCCAAAAAAAAAAGAAGACTTATATAAAAATATAGAAAAAAGAAACTCACCTAAATCAACCTTAGATAATTCATAACCTAACCAACCACCCAAAATTCTAACTAACAAAACTGAAGTCCTCAAATAAAAAGGCAAGCAAATAACAAAAGGGGTAGGAAAAATTAATCATCTCAACATTCTACCACCAAAAATAACAACAACAAGTAAACCCAACATACCAGTACATATATTATTACCAGCATCCTCAAAAGAACAAAAAGAAGACAAATTAAAATCACCGAACAAAACATAATAAAATAAACGGAAAGAATAACAAACAGTTAAACCAGTAGACAAAAAAAACAATAGCAAACCAAAAAAATTAAAATAACCTAATAAAACCATCTCCAAAATAAGATCCCTAGAATAAAAACCAGCCAAAAACGGCATACCACACAAAGCAAAACTAGAAACAACCAAACAAGAAGAAGTAAAAGGCATAAAAAAAGAAACACCACCCATAAAACGAATATCTTGAGAATCACCCATAACATGAATAACCACCCCCGCACACATAAACAAAAGAGCCTTAAACAAAGCATGAGTTAACAGATGAAAAAAGGCCAATTCAGGAAAACCAAAAGAAACAATACCAACTATTAACCCCAATTGACTAAGAGTAGAGAGAGCAATAACCCTCCTCAAATCAAACTCAAAATTAGCCCCCAAACCAGATATAAACATAGTTAAACCCGAAACCAACAACAAAAATCTATTAAGAGAATCACCAAAAGAACATCTAAAACGAATAAGCAAATAAACACCAGCAGTAACTAAAGTAGAAGAATGAACTAAAGCAGAAACAGGAGTAGGAGCTGCCATAGCAGCTGGCAATCAAGAAGAAAAAGGAATCTGAGCTCTCCTAGTTATAGCAGCCAAAACAACAAGAAAGGAAATAAAATTCATTTCCATTCTACCCCTTATAAAAAACAAATAATACACATAATTCCAACTACCAAAATTAAACATCCAAGCAATAGATATTAAAAGAGCAACATCACCAACACGATTAGACAAAGCAGTCAACATACCAGCACCATAAGATTTAAAATTCTGATAATAAATAACCAAACAATAAGAAACTAACCCCAAACCATCTCAACCTAATAAAATTCTGATTAAATTAGGTCTTAAAATCAAAAACTCATAGAAACAACAAACAACAAAACCAAATAAATAAAACGATAAATATTCAAATCCCCATGTATATAATCATCTCTATAAAGAACAACTAAAGAAGAAATAAAAAAAACAAAACCCAAGAAAAATAAGGATATTCAATCAAAAAGAAGAGTCATAACCACAGAACTAGAATTCAAG
>NW_028259304.1:0-22868 GCF_977971745.1 Zootermopsis nevadensis | reverse complement strand
GATTCATTTTATTAATTATAATATTATCAATATTATCACTAAAAGAACCTTACCTTCTTGGAGATCCAGACAACTTTATCCCTGCAAACCCACTAGTAACACCAATTCATATTCAACCCGAATGATATTTCCTATTTGCATACGCAATCTTACGATCAATTCCTAATAAATTAGGAGGAGTAATTGCTCTATTTATATCAATCGCAATCTTATTAATCCTACCCCTACAAAAAACCAAATTCCGAGGAACACAGTTCTACCCAATCAACCAAATTATATTCTGGCTAATAACAAACACTGTAATCCTATTAACATGAATTGGAGCCCGACCAGTTGAAGAACCATATATTATAACAGGACAAATACTAACAGTAATATACTTCTCATACTACATCACGAACCCAATAATAACAAAAATGTGAGACAAGACAACAAAATAGTCGGAAAGCTTTATGATAAGCAAATACCTTGAAAGTAAGAGAAAGGAGTTTAAATCCCCTACCGACTTAAAACATACTCAAATTAATACACTAAAACAAAGAGTAAAAAAATAACCTAACACCCAAAACAAAAATTAAATAATTCAAAGAAACAGGCAAAAAACTCCTCCAAGATATATACATCAACCTATCATAACGAAAACGAGGCAAAGTACCACGAACCCAAACAAATAAAAAAGAAACAAAAGAAACCCTTAAAAAGAAAAAAAAAGAATACAAATCACAACCCAAAAACATAACACAAAACAAAACACTCATAAACAAAATTCTAGCATACTCAGCCAAAAAAATTAAAGCAAACCCTCCAGATCTATACTCAACATTAAAACCAGAAACCAACTCAGACTCACCCTCAGCAAAATCAAAAGGAGTTCGATTAGTCTCCGCCAAACAAGAAACAAATCAAACTAAAACCAAAGGCAAAGAAAAAAAAACTAACCAAACATAAAACTGAAAATAAAAAAAAGAAACCAAATTATAACCACAAACCAAAAAAACAAAAGACAATAAAATCAAAGCAAGTCTAACCTCATAAGAAATAGATTGAGCAACTGCACGCATACACCCCAACAAAGAATAATTAGAATTAGAAGACCAACCAGCAACCATAAGAGAATAAACACCAAGTCTAGTACAACACAAAAAAAACAATAAACCTAAATCAAAAGAAAAAAACCACCAAAATAAGGAATAACCAACCAAATAATTAAAGAAAGAAACAAACCAAACACAGGAGCAAAATAATAAGGCAAATAATTAGAAACATAAGGAAAACACTGCTCCCTAACAAACAACTTAACCACATCTCTAAAAGGTTGAAGCAAACCTAAAAACCCCACCCTATTAGGACCCTTACGAATATGAATATAACCTAAAACCCTACGCTCAAGTAAAGTAAGAAAAGCTACACCAACCATAACAAAAATAGACAATAAAAAAAAACAACAAACAAAAATAAAAAGTCATTAAACACTACTACATATAAAATAAATTTATATTAGAAGATTCTAAATCCACTGCACTTCTCTGCCAAAATAGTAATTAATAATAATCAAACAACATAAAATTATTTATTGAAAGTGGTCCTTTCGTACTAACTCACAAAACAAATTATAGATAGAAACCAACCTGGCTCACGCCGGTCTGAACTCAGATCATGTAGGATTTTAAAGGTCGAACAGACCTAATCAATTAAAGCTTCTACACCAAAAATTCACCCTAATCCAACATCGAGGTCGCAAACCCCCCTGTCAATAAGAACTTTCAAGAAAGATTACGCTGTTATCCCTAAGGTAATTTAATCTTAAAATCAATAATAAAGGATCAAAAAAAATATAAATAAATAAACAAAAAAAAGAAGAGTTAAACAAATCTCCTAGCCGCCCCAGCAAAATAAACAAAACAATATTAAAAAAAACCAACAAAAAAATCATCACAAATATAAAACTCTATAGGGTCTTCTCGTCCCATAAAAAAATTTAGGTATTCTTACCTAAAACCAAAATTCAATACATCAAAAAGAGACAGATTATATCTCGTCAAACCATTCATTCCAGCCCACAATTAAAAGACTAATGATTATGCTACCTTTGCACGGTCAAAATACCGCGGCCCTTCAAAAAAATCAGCGGGCAGGCCATACCTCAAAAAAACACAAGAGAAGTTGTTTTTGATAAACAGGCGGATATAAAAATTGCCGAATTCCTTTTAAAGAAATAAAAAATAAAACACAAAATAAAAAAGAATATACTAATCCTACCATTATTACAAATAAAAAACAATTAAAAAATAAACCCCAGTAAAAAATTAAACAAAACATAAAGAAAAAATAACTAAAAATAAAATTTGAACATACTTAAAAAGATAGTTAACATAAAACCCACCAAAATAAACAAAACAAAACAAATTATAAAAATATGAAACGAAGCTAAACCCCCGAAACATTTGCAAAAAATAAAATAACCTAAGAAAAAGAAACTTTAAATAAATTACATGAATTAAATTCATTTCCCAAGGAACCAGATACCATCAAATACGAATAGCATATCACCACCAATAAAATATTATTAATGCTTATAAAACAGCAACTAAAATAAATAATTAACTCACTTGAAATCGGGAAATAGAAAATAAATAATAAAATTTAATAAGCCCTGATACACAAGGTACAACAAACAAAATAAACTTTCAAAAAACAAAATAAATAAACCTATACAGTACAAAGTAAACTATAATTAAAAAAATCAAACCAAAAAAATATACAATGACAATAAAATACTTCCATTAAAACAAAATAAAAACCATTAAAAACAATAAACTACATATCAAATCAGACCACACTGAATCGCACAGCAAACTCTCCAATGTAAATGAAAATACCTCCTAGGTATATAATCTGTATCATTCCAGCTACACCTTCCGGTACAACCACTCTGTTACGACTTATCTCGCCTCTTAAACAACGAGAGCGACGGGCGATGTGTACATACTTTAGAACCAAAATCACAAAAACAATCTTCAAATAATTACAATCAAATCCAATTTCATGAAAGAAATTTCAACAAACAATCCAAAATTAATAACAATGTAATCCACCACCAACTTAAATAAAAGCTGCACCTTGACCTGAAATAAACCAAAATAAAGGAAAGAAAAAATTATAACCCTAAAAAGATTCTCATTATAACGGCGGTATACAAACAAAAAAAATAAGCAAGGTCCAACGCGGATTATCGATAATAGGGCAGATTCCTCTGAACGGAATAAAATACCGCCAAATTCTTTAAGTTTCAAGAACATAACTAATACTACTCAGGCCACAAAATTAACATCAAAAATAATAGGGTATCTAATCCTAGTCTAAAAAAAGATTTCATAGCCTACAAAACAACAAGGGGGAAAAACAAGAAATTGAAATTTCACCAAAAATCAAAAGAAATTAAACCCAAAAATTAAATAAAACTATCAACCAAAAAATATTTGCTTGAGCTCCATGTATAACCGCGGCTGCTGGCACAAATTTAACCAACTCTAAAAAATATAACTAAATCTGAGTCACCTCAATATATAAAAATAAATAATGCGAATAAAAAACAAACAACATTAAGAAAAAACAAATCACGCAAAAACTTACATATAAAAAAAATTAAGAACAAACATAAAAGCAAGAATAAAACTACTCTCTATAAACAACAACAACAAGAAAGGTACGACAAAAAAAAGTACAAACAACAAAAACCAAGTAACAAGCAAGAGTACCCCCCACCCACAAACCAACCAAAAAATCTTTTTCTTGCCCAACTCTAATAGATCAAAACTTTTCAAAGACCAACCATGAAAATAAAACTACTCTATAAACAACAACAACAAGAAAGGTACGACAAAAAAAAGTACAAACAACAAAAACCAAGTAACAAGCAAGAGTACTCCCTTTTTTAGATCTCATTTTTTTTAGATTTACAAAATGAGATCTAAAAACTATATAAATGTTTATCTTAATAGAATTAATACATCAATAAGATAAATAATTTAAAATAAGTAATTATTTAATATGACTTATATTTAATATAAGATTCAATTTATCTTATTAAATATATTATATATATAGAATCTAAAATTTTCTTTTTAGGTATTTGTATTCAATATAATTAATTTTATTATAATAATACTTATTTAAAATAAATCCTATCTTTAGTAACTTAAATCAATTCTATTCAAATAATTAATTTTATTAATATAGGTTATTATTATATTAAAAAACACACCTTAAAGAAAACTAACAAACAGAGAACAAAATAAAAATCACTAAAACCAAAACAAACCCCAAAAACAAAAACCAAACCGCCCCAAAAAAAATAACATAAAATACAAAAAAAAAACACAAACAAAACAAAACAAAACAAAACAAAACAAACAAAACAAAACAAAATGGAGTGCCTGAAAAAGGATTACTATGATAGGGTAAATAATGTATAAAAATACCTCCATTACGTTAAATAGAGTCAAACCATTCCCTGAAATATCAAAAATTCCCGTGCACCATACACTAAAACGTAAAAATTAGAAAAGTAAGCTAATAAAGCTAATGGGTTCATACCCCATAAATAGAGTAAATACTCTCTCTTCTAATGCCCAACAACTCAACAAAAATCCTCTTATTAACAACGTTAACAAGAGGTATTTTAATCTCAATTTCCTCTAATTCATGATTTGGAGCATGAATGGGGTTAGAGATTAATTTACTATCATTTATTCCAATAATGATAGAAAAAAAAAATATCTACACCACAGAAGCCTCACTAAAATACTTTATTGTACAAGCAGGGGCTTCATCAATACTATTATTCATAGTAATAATAAGAGCAATAGAAGAAAGAATATTAATTAACTCGGACAACTTATATACACAAATATTAATAAACACACCCCTATTACTAAAAGGGGGGGTCGCCCCAATACATTGGTGATTCCCTGGAGTAATGGAGGGGTTAAACTGAAATAATTGCTTAATTCTAATAACTCTACAAAAATCCGCACCCCTATCCTTAATCTCATACCAAATTAACAATGATATATTCCTAGAAATAATCATTGTAACATCAGTAATAATTGGAGCTATCGGGGGATTAAATCAAACATCACTACGAAAAATCATAACATACTCATCAATTAACCACACAGGTTGAATAATATCGGCAATAATTACAGGAAATGATATATGAGTAACATATTTCACAATCTACTCAATACTAACATTAACAGTAGTGTCGATTGTAAAAACCACCAAATTATCTTTCGTTAACCAAATAGCAATAACAGAAAAGAAGAACAAACTAACAAAATTCCTTGTATTCACAAGAATTTTATCATTAGGAGGTTTGCCGCCATTCTTGGGATTTATACCAAAATGAATAGTCATTCAAGCTATAATAACCAACGAAATAAAAACAACAGCCACAATAATGGTTTTAATATCAGTAGTAACGTTATATTACTACATACGAATGACATACTCAAGTTTAATAATACTACACCTAGAAACAAAATGATTAATTGCCCAACCTATTAATAAAACACCTAAACACATTATTTTATTAACATCAATCTCAATTACGGGGTTAATAATATCAGAAATAATCATGAACTTAGATTAAAGGCTTTAAGTTAAACAAACTAATATCCTTCAAAGCTATAAATAAAGAAAATCTTTAAGCCTTAGTAGCAAAACTACCCCTATAGAATTGCATTCTATAATCACCTAATGAATATAAAGCTATAGTAGAAGGGAAAATCCCATAAATAGATTTACAATCTATCACCTAAAATCAGACATTCCACTAATAATTAAACGATGGTTATTCTCAACAAACCATAAAGATATTGGAACATTATACTTCATCTTCGGGGCATGATCCGGAATATTAGGAACATCATTAAGAATATTAATCCGAGCAGAACTTGGTCAACCAGGATCCTTAATTGGAGACGACCAAATTTACAATGTAATCGTAACCGCACATGCATTTATCATAATCTTTTTCATGGTTATACCAATTCTAATTGGGGGTTTTGGAAATTGATTAGTACCACTCATACTTGGGGCCCCTGATATAGCATTTCCACGAATGAATAACATAAGATTTTGACTACTCCCACCCTCACTTACACTCCTCCTAACCAGAAGTATAGTAGAAAGAGGAGCTGGAACAGGGTGAACAGTGTATCCCCCGTTAGCTAGAGGAATCGCCCATGCGGGAGCATCAGTAGATTTAACAATTTTCTCCTTACACCTAGCAGGTGTATCGTCAATTTTAGGAGCAGTAAACTTTATCTCAACAGCAATTAATATAAAACCATCAAGTATGAAATCTGAACAAATACCCCTATTTGTATGAGCAGTAATTATTACCGCCACCTTATTATTACTATCACTACCAGTACTAGCAGGGGCTATCACAATATTATTAACTGATCGAAATTTGAACACCTCCTTCTTTGACCCAGCGGGAGGTGGAGACCCAATTCTTTACCAACACTTATTTTGATTTTTCGGACATCCAGAAGTATATATTCTAATTCTCCCAGGATTTGGGATAATTTCCCACATCATTTCCCATGAAAGAGGAAAAAAAGAAGCTTTTGGAAACCTAGGAATAATCTTTGCCATACTAGCAATTGGGTTATTAGGATTTGTAGTATGAGCACATCATATATTTACAGTAGGAATAGATGTCGATACACGAGCATATTTTACATCAGCTACAATAATTATTGCAGTACCAACTGGAATTAAAATCTTCAGATGATTAGCAACAATCCAAGGATCAAAATTATCATATAGACCCACATGCTTATGATCAATAGGATTTGTTTTCCTATTTACAATAGGGGGGCTAACGGGGGTAGTCCTAGCAAATTCATCAATCGATATTGTACTACATGACACATATTATGTAGTAGCTCACTTCCACTACGTTCTATCAATAGGAGCCGTATTCGCTATCATAGCCGGATTTATCCACTGATACCCATTATTTACAGGACTAACAATAAATCCAAAATGATTGAAAACTCAATTCACAATTATATTCCTGGGAGTAAATATAACGTTCTTCCCGCAACACTTCCTAGGACTAGCTGGAATACCACGACGATATTCAGATTATCCAGATGCATACACTACATGAAATATTATCTCATCAATGGGGTCAACCATCTCATTTATTGGAGTGATAATGTTTATTTACATTTTATGAGAAAGAATAAGAACTAAACGACAAGTGTTAAGATCAACACATACAAGAAACTCAATTGAATGAATCCAAGATCTGCCCCCATCAGAACACAGATATTCAGAACTACCAACAATTATCAATTAATAAAATCTAATATGGCAGAGAAGTGCAGTGGATTTAAGCTCCACAAATAAAGTACTAAAAACTTTTATTAGAAAATGACAACATGATCATGCATGAATTTACAAGATAGAGCATCACCAATCATAGAACAACTAATCTTCTTCCATGATCATACCATAATAATCATCACAATAATTCTAGCAATAGTATTATACTTCATAGCATCAACAATTATTAACGAACTCGTAGACCGATATATACTAGAAGGTCAAACAATAGAACTAATATGAACAATTGTGCCAGCAGTAATTCTTCTATTCATCACCACTCCATCTTTACGATTATTATACCTTATAGACGAAATCCACAACCCAATTATAACAATTAAAACTATTGGACACCAATGATACTGAAGTTATGAATACTCAGACTTCGTCAACGTTGAATTCGACTCATATATAACACCATATGAGGGAGACAATAAAAGAATATTCCGACTACTAGAAACAGATAACCACGTAACTTTACCAATACACTCATTCATCCGAATTATCGTAACAGCTGCTGATGTACTTCACTCGTGAACAATCCCTAGATTGGGGATCAAAGCCGATGCAACACCAGGCCGATTAAATCAATCAAGATTTATAATCAACCGCCCTGGACTACTTTATGGTCAATGCTCAGAAATCTGCGGAGCAAACCACAGATTCATACCCATCGTAATTGAAAGAGTATCAACAGAGAATTTTATTGAATGAATTAAAAAACTAAGCGAATCAATAGGTGACTGAAAGCAAGTAATGGTCTCTTAAACCAAATAATAGTAAATTAGCAATTACTCCTATTGGGGGGATTAGTTAAAAATAACATTAGATCGTCAAACTAAAATAACCAAATAAATGGTATCCCCCTCATCCCACAAATAATACCCCTTAGATGATTAATTTTATTCATCTCGTTTTCAACAATTTTCGTATTATTCAACACAATAAACTACTTCTCATTTACCCAAACAAATAAAAAGATACAAAAAAAAATTAAATTAACAAAAAAAACAAACTGAAAATGATAAGAAACTTATTCTCAGTATTTGACCCATCAACAAACATATTTAACACATCAATAAATTGATTAAGAACTATATTAGGATTATTAATCATCCCCACAATAATATGAATAATTCCATCTCGAAACAACGCAGCATGAAATAAAACAATAAAAAAAATACACGAAGAGCTTAAAACACTCCTAGGAACAAAAAAAAATCAACAACGGAAGAACACTTATATTCACGTCATTATTCTCAATAATCCTAATAAACAATACTTTAGGCTTATTCCCATACATCTTTACTAGAACCAGACACCTAACATTAACATTAACAATAGCCTTACCATTATGAACAAGATTTATAATATTCGGATGAATCAACAACACTAAACACATATTAACCCACCTTGTACCACAAGGAACACCACCGATCCTAATACCATTTATAGTGTGCATTGAAACAATCAGAAACATTATTCGCCCAGGAACATTAGCTATCCGATTAACAGCAAATATAATTGCAGGTCACCTATTAATAACACTACTAGGAGAAAATGGATCATCAATAGCATACTCAATAATCAGCATCCTAATTATTACACAGATTGCTCTACTAACATTAGAGACAGCAGTAGCAATCATTCAATCATATGTATTCGCAGTACTAAGAACATTATATTCTAGAGAAATCAATTAAAATGACAAACCACATAAATCACACATTCCACATAGTAAACCAAAGACCATGACCTCTTATTGGAGCAATGGGAGCCATAATCACATTAACTGGAACAATTAAATGATTCCACCAATATGAACAAACACTAATAAGAATTGGAATAATCACAATAATCATAACAACCATCCAATGATGACGAGATATTACACGAGAGGGCACATACCAAGGATTACATACAAGAAAAGTAACTAAAGGGTTACGATGAGGTATAATCCTATTCATTACATCAGAAGTATTCTTCTTCGTCTCCTTCTTTTGAGCATTTTTCCACAGAAGATTATCACCAACAAACGAACTCGGATCAATGTGACCACCAACTGGAATTCAAGTATTTAATCCCCTACAAATTCCACTTCTAAATACCGCAATCCTCCTATCATCAGGTGTAACTATCACTTGAGCACATCATAGAATCTTAGAAAACAATTATAACCAGGGGTTACAAGGACTATTTATAACTGTAATCCTAGGATTATATTTCACAGCACTACAAGCATACGAATATATAGAATCACCATTCACTATTGCCGACTCGGTTTATGGAGCCACGTTCTTTGTAGCAACAGGATTCCATGGTCTCCATGTAATCATTGGAACAACCTTCCTAATCACATGTTTAATACGACACCTAACACTTCATTTCTCATCAAACCACCATATAGGATTTGAAGCAGCCGCATGATATTGACATTTTGTAGATGTAGTATGACTATTCTTATATATCTCAATTTACTGATGAGGAAGATAACCAAATAAATTTATCTAATATAAAAAGTATACTTGACTTCCAATCAAGAAGTTCAAAAAATGAGATAAATAATAAAAATAGTAACAACAATAATAACAACAATCATAATACTATCAACAATTATCATAATAATTGCGACAGCAATATCAAAAAAAAACATTGAAGACCGAGAAAAAAGATCACCATTTGAGTGCGGGTTTGACCCCATGGGATCTGCACGACTCCCGTTTTCCTTACGATTTTTCCTAATCGCAATTATATTTCTAGTATTCGACGTAGAAATTGCACTCCTATTACCAATAACAATCGTGATAACAAGATCAAACATAATATCATGAGCCACAATCAGAACATTATTTATTGTAATCCTAATCATCGGGTTATATCACGAATGAAATCAAGGATCCTTAGAGTGAGCAGAATAAGGGATTGTAGTTAATAATAACATTTGGTTTGCAATCAAAAAGTACTAATATAGTCTATCTCAAAGTAAGAAGCGATTAACGCAATCAATTTCGACCTGATCTTAGATAAATTTTATCCTTACTTAAAATTAACTGAAACCAAATAGAGGTATATTACTGTTAATAATAAAAATGAATAACCAAATTCCAGTTAAAGAAATGAATAGATTAAGTGAAAGCTGCTAACTTATCACTATAGCGGTTAAAATCCGTTTACATTTCTATTTATATAGTTTAAAAAAAACATTACACTTTCACTGTAAAAATAAATAAATATTTTATAAATACTTAAAGATAAAAATATCTCAATAACATCTTCAATGTTATGCTCTAAATAAGCTATTCAAGTACATAAATATAAAAAAAACTAACAAATTAATCCAAACAACAATAAAAAATATATAAACCCTAAGACTACCATACTGCAACCATTGATTGCCCTTAGCCAAAAAAGAAAAAAACCAAAAAAGACCCTGACCACCAAAAAACTCTCTCCAACCGGAATCAAAAGACTTAATAATAACATATCCATAATTCAAAGGAAACAAAGAAACACCATAAACAAAAACATAAGGTATAAACCACATAGACCCAAAAAAAAAAGAAGACTTATATAAAAATATAGAAAAAAGAAACTCACCTAAATCAACCTTAGATAATTCATAACCTAACCAACCACCCAAAATTCTAACTAACAAAACTGAAGTCCTCAAATAAAAAGGCAAGCAAATAACAAAAGGGGTAGGAAAAATTAATCATCTCAACATTCTACCACCAAAAATAACAACAACAAGTAAACCCAACATACCAGTACATATATTATTACCAGCATCCTCAAAAGAACAAAAAGAAGACAAATTAAAATCACCGAACAAAACATAATAAAATAAACGGAAAGAATAACAAACAGTTAAACCAGTAGACAAAAAAAACAATAGCAAACCAAAAAAATTAAAATAACCTAATAAAACCATCTCCAAAATAAGATCCCTAGAATAAAAACCAGCCAAAAACGGCATACCACACAAAGCAAAACTAGAAACAACCAAACAAGAAGAAGTAAAAGGCATAAAAAAAGAAACACCACCCATAAAACGAATATCTTGAGAATCACCCATAACATGAATAACCACCCCCGCACACATAAACAAAAGAGCCTTAAACAAAGCATGAGTTAACAGATGAAAAAAGGCCAATTCAGGAAAACCAAAAGAAACAATACCAACTATTAACCCCAATTGACTAAGAGTAGAGAGAGCAATAACCCTCCTCAAATCAAACTCAAAATTAGCCCCCAAACCAGATATAAACATAGTTAAACCCGAAACCAACAACAAAAATCTATTAAGAGAATCACCAAAAGAACATCTAAAACGAATAAGCAAATAAACACCAGCAGTAACTAAAGTAGAAGAATGAACTAAAGCAGAAACAGGAGTAGGAGCTGCCATAGCAGCTGGCAATCAAGAAGAAAAAGGAATCTGAGCTCTCCTAGTTATAGCAGCCAAAACAACAAGAAAGGAAATAAAATTCATTTCCATTCTACCCCTTATAAAAAACAAATAATACACATAATTCCAACTACCAAAATTAAACATCCAAGCAATAGATATTAAAAGAGCAACATCACCAACACGATTAGACAAAGCAGTCAACATACCAGCACCATAAGATTTAAAATTCTGATAATAAATAACCAAACAATAAGAAACTAACCCCAAACCATCTCAACCTAATAAAATTCTGATTAAATTAGGTCTTAAAATCAAAAACATCATAGAAACAACAAACAACAAAACCAAATAAATAAAACGATAAATATTCAAATCCCCATGTATATAATCATCTCTATAAAGAACAACTAAAGAAGAAATAAAAAAAACAAAACCCAAGAAAAATAAGGATATTCAATCAAAAAGAAGAGTCATAACCACAGAACTAGAATTCAAGGTAATAATATCCCACTCAATAAAATAAACTAAGTCCTTAACAACAAAAACAAAACCAACAAAAAAAGACAAAATACCAAAAAATAAAAGGAAAAAAAAACTAACAAAACAAATTGAAATAAAATTCACGACCCAAGGCAAAAAATGCATCATTGACACCACAAACCAATATTTTAATTAAACTACTTAAATTTTTATAACCAAAAAGAAACGACATCTCTAAACAAAATAAACAAATTTAATGGAAACCAGTGCAAAAAAACCAATAAAAATTCACGAACATAAAACATTGAACATGAATAAATACCCGAATAAAAACTACCATGCTGACTATAAGAATATATATATAAAGTATAAGCAGCACCAAAAAAAGACAAACCCCCCAACATCAATATAGTCAACCAAGACCAAGAAATCAAACTTCTAAATAAAACAACCTCACCTAACAAATTCAAAGAAGGAGGAGCTGCTATATTACAAGATCTCAATAAAAACCACCATATAGACATTCTGGGTATCAAACACATTAAACCCCTATTAACCAATAAACTACGACTACCCGTCCGCTCATAAACAATATTAACAAGACAAAACAAACCAGAAGAACATAAACCATGAGCAATCATCAAAACATAAGAACCACAAAACCCCCAATAATTGACAGTCATAATACCACAAACAACAATACCCATATGAGCAACAGAAGAATAAGCAACTAATGACTTCAAATCAGTCTGACGCAAACAAACCAATCTAACCAAAAACCCACCTAACAAACTAATAGAAATCCAGAAAAAATTCAAATTAAAAGAAAAATTAACTAAAAAAACCATAACACGAATTAAACCATAACCACCCAACTTCAACAAAACACCAGCCAAAATCATTGAACCAGAAATAGGTGCTTCAACATGAGCCTTAGGTAACCACAAATGAACTAAAAATAAAGGAATCCTAACCAAAAAAGCAAAGACTATGCAAAAATAAAAAAAAACTCTCGACAAACAAGGATCAAACAAAAAAAAAAAACACAGCAAACCAGAAGAATTATAAATCCCAATAACACCAATCAACAAAGGCAAGGAAGCAAATAAAGTATATAAAATCAAATAAATACCAGCCTGAAGACGCTCAGGCTGATAACCCCAACCCAAAATTAAAAACAAAGTAGGAACAAGTCTACCCTCAAAAAACAAGTAAAAAGAAAACAAATCAACACTACCAAACGAACAAAATAATATAATCATCAAAAACAAAATCATAAACAAAAAAAATTCAGAAAAATAAGAAGAACGAAAAACTGACTCTCTAGCTAACAACATCAATGAACAAATCCAAAATCTAAGAAAAATTAAACCATAAGAAATATAATCACAACCTAAAAAATAACTAAGATTACCCCAACAAAAAAAATAAGGAAAAACAAAAAAAAAAGACAAACACAAGAAAAACAAGAAAGAATTAATCAATCACCAAAAATTTAAAAAACACAAAGGGATCAAAAAAATTAAAGAAAATAAAAACCTTAACATTGAAGCATCCCAAAAGAACGATAATAATCATTCCCATATCTACGAATTATTGAAACAAGAATAGATAAACCCAAAGAACCCTCACAAACAGAAAAAACTAAAAAAACAATAACAAAATAAAACTCATAATTAAAACCACATAAATAATAATACATCAAAACAAACAAAGACAAAACCATAAACTCTAAACTCAATAAAGTAATCAACAAATGCTTACGATCCATACAAAAAACCCACAAACCACAAAGAAAAAAGGTAGAAAAATAAAAAAATATTAACATTAAAAAGTCTTAATAATTTAATAAAAATATTGGTCTTGTAAATCAAAAATGAGAAAAACCTCTTAAGACTTCAGAGAAAAGAAAACCCTATCATTAATTCCCAAAACTAACATTTTTATTAAACTACACTCTGATATTATAAAAACAATAGTAATCTCAAGAACATCAATAAGAATAATATTCACACAAATAAAACACCCTATAGCCATAGGAATAATCACAATAATACAAACCATCTTAACATGCACAATTAGAGGAATAATAAACCAAAAATTCTGATTCCCATATATTTTATTCCTAGTATTCCTAGGAGGAATACTAGTACTATTCATCTACATAACAAGACTAGCATCAAATGAAATAATATTTTTATCAATAAAACTATCAGCAGCAACAGCAATCATGACAGCAATAATATTCATAATAAGAATAGAGGAATCATACACATGAACATATGAACATAAATTAAGAGCAAACGAAAAAACAAACTTAATATTAGAAAAATTCTATAACCTACCTACAGGATCAACAACACTTATATTAGCCCTATATCTACTATTAACACTAATTGTAGTTGCAAAAATCACAAATATTTCAGAAGGACCATTACGAAAATCAAAATAATGAATAAACCCATACGAAAAAACCACCCACTAATCAAAATTATAAACAACGCACTAGTAGATCTACCCACCCCATCAAATATTAGAACATGATGAAACTTTGGATCCTTATTAGGATTATGTTTAGGTATACAAATCATCACAGGACTATTCCTAGCTATACACTACTGCCCCAACACTGAATCAGCATTCTCAAGAGTAGTACACATTTGCCGAGATGTAAATTATGGGTGATTACTACGAACACTACACGCTAACGGAGGATCAATATTCTTCATTTGCATATACATACACATTGGACGAAATATATACTACGGATCATACAACTTCACAGAAACATGAAATATTGGAGTAGTAATCTTCTTCACTACTATAGGAACAGCTTTTATAGGATATGTACTACCATGGGGGCAAATATCATTCTGAGGGGCAACAGTAATCACTAATTTACTATCAGCAATCCCATATGTAGGAACAGAACTAGTACAATGAGTTTGAGGGGGATTCGCCGTAGACAACGCCACTTTAAATCGATTCTTCACATTACACTTCCTAATACCATTTATAATTCTAGCAATAGTAATTATTCACTTAACATTCCTACACCAAACAGGATCAAACAACCCAACAGGAATAAATAGAAATACCGACAAAATCCCATTCCACCCATACTTCACTATCAAAGACACAGTAGGATTCATTTTATTAATTATAATATTATCAATATTATCACTAAAAGAACCTTACCTTCTTGGAGATCCAGACAACTTTATCCCTGCAAACCCACTAGTAACACCAATTCATATTCAACCCGAATGATATTTCCTATTTGCATACGCAATCTTACGATCAATTCCTAATAAATTAGGAGGAGTAATTGCTCTATTTATATCAATCGCAATCTTATTAATCCTACCCCTACAAAAAACCAAATTCCGAGGAACACAGTTCTACCCAATCAACCAAATTATATTCTGGCTAATAACAAACACTGTAATCCTATTAACATGAATTGGAGCCCGACCAGTTGAAGAACCATATATTATAACAGGACAAATACTAACAGTAATATACTTCTCATACTACATCACGAACCCAATAATAACAAAAATGTGAGACAAGACAACAAAATAGTCGGAAAGCTTTATGATAAGCAAATACCTTGAAAGTAAGAGAAAGGAGTTTAAATCCCCTACCGACTTAAAACATACTCAAATTAATACACTAAAACAAAGAGTAAAAAAATAACCTAACACCCAAAACAAAAATTAAATAATTCAAAGAAACAGGCAAAAAACTCCTCCAAGATATATACATCAACCTATCATAACGAAAACGAGGCAAAGTACCACGAACCCAAACAAATAAAAAAGAAACAAAAGAAACCCTTAAAAAGAAAAAAAAAGAATACAAATCACAACCCAAAAACATAACACAAAACAAAACACTCATAAACAAAATTCTAGCATACTCAGCCAAAAAAATTAAAGCAAACCCTCCAGATCTATACTCAACATTAAAACCAGAAACCAACTCAGACTCACCCTCAGCAAAATCAAAAGGAGTTCGATTAGTCTCCGCCAAACAAGAAACAAATCAAACTAAAACCAAAGGCAAAGAAAAAAAAACTAACCAAACATAAAACTGAAAATAAAAAAAAGAAACCAAATTATAACCACAAACCAAAAAAACAAAAGACAATAAAATCAAAGCAAGTCTAACCTCATAAGAAATAGATTGAGCAACTGCACGCATACACCCCAACAAAGAATAATTAGAATTAGAAGACCAACCAGCAACCATAAGAGAATAAACACCAAGTCTAGTACAACACAAAAAAAACAATAAACCTAAATCAAAAGAAAAAAAACCACCAAAATAAGGAATAACCAACCAAATAATTAAAGAAAGAAACAAACCAAACACAGGAGCAAAATAATAAGGCAAATAATTAGAAACATAAGGAAAACACTGCTCCCTAACAAACAACTTAACCACATCTCTAAAAGGTTGAAGCAAACCTAAAAACCCCACCCTATTAGGACCCTTACGAATATGAATATAACCTAAAACCCTACGCTCAAGTAAAGTAAGAAAAGCTACACCAACCATAACAAAAATAGACAATAAAAAAAAAACAACAAACAAAAATAAAAAGTCATTAAACACTACTACATATAAAATAAATTTATATTAGAAGATTCTAAATCCACTGCACTTCTCTGCCAAAATAGTAATTAATAATAATCAAACAACATAAAATTATTTATTGAAAGTGGTCCTTTCGTACTAACTCACAAAACAAATTATAGATAGAAACCAACCTGGCTCACGCCGGTCTGAACTCAGATCATGTAGGATTTTAAAGGTCGAACAGACCTAATCAATTAAAGCTTCTACACCAAAAATTCACCCTAATCCAACATCGAGGTCGCAAACCCCCCTGTCAATAAGAACTTTCAAGAAAGATTACGCTGTTATCCCTAAGGTAATTTAATCTTAAAATCAATAATAAAGGATCAAAAAAAATATAAATAAATAAACAAAAAAAAGAAGAGTTAAACAAATCTCCTAGCCGCCCCAGCAAAATAAACAAAACAATATTAAAAAAAACCAACAAAAAAATCATCACAAATATAAAACTCTATAGGGTCTTCTCGTCCCATAAAAAAATTTAGGTATTCTTACCTAAAACCAAAATTCAATACATCAAAAAGAGACAGATTATATCTCGTCAAACCATTCATTCCAGCCCACAATTAAAAGACTAATGATTATGCTACCTTTGCACGGTCAAAATACCGCGGCCCTTCAAAAAAATCAGCGGGCAGGCCATACCTCAAAAAAACACAAGAGAAGTTGTTTTTGATAAACAGGCGGATATAAAAATTGCCGAATTCCTTTTAAAGAAATAAAAAATAAAACACAAAATAAAAAAGAATATACTAATCCTACCATTATTACAAATAAAAAACAATTAAAAAATAAACCCCAGTAAAAAATTAAACAAAACATAAAGAAAAAATAACTAAAAATAAAATTTGAACATACTTAAAAAGATAGTTAACATAAAACCCACCAAAATAAACAAAACAAAACAAATTATAAAAATATGAAACGAAGCTAAACCCCCGAAACATTTGCAAAAAATAAAAATAACCTAAGAAAAAGAAACTTTAAATAAATTACATGAATTAAATTCATTTCCCAAGGAACCAGATACCATCAAATACGAATAGCATATCACCACCAATAAAATATTATTAATGCTTATAAAACAGCAACTAAAATAAATAATTAACTCACTTGAAATCGGGAAATAGAAAATAAATAATAAAATTTAATAAGCCCTGATACACAAGGTACAACAAACAAAATAAACTTTCAAAAAACAAAATAAATAAACCTATACAGTACAAAGTAAACTATAATTAAAAAAATCAAACCAAAAAAATATACAATGACAATAAAATACTTCCATTAAAACAAAATAAAAACCATTAAAAACAATAAACTACATATCAAATCAGACCACACTGAATCGCACAGCAAACTCTCCAATGTAAATGAAAATACCTCCTCCTAGGTATATAATCTGTATCATTCCAGCTACACCTTCCGGTACAACCACTCTGTTACGACTTATCTCGCCTCTTAAACAACGAGAGCGACGGGCGATGTGTACATACTTTAGAACCAAAATCACAAAAACAATCTTCAAATAATTACAATCAAATCCAATTTCATGAAAGAAATTTCAACAAACAATCCAAAATTAATAACAATGTAATCCACCACCAACTTAAATAAAAGCTGCACCTTGACCTGAAATAAACCAAAATAAAGGAAAGAAAAAATTATAACCCTAAAAAGATTCTCATTATAACGGCGGTATACAAACAAAAAAAATAAGCAAGGTCCAACGCGGATTATCGATAATAGGGCAGATTCCTCTGAACGGAATAAAATACCGCCAAATTCTTTAAGTTTCAAGAACATAACTAATACTACTCAGGCCACAAAATTAACATCAAAAATAATAGGGTATCTAATCCTAGTCTAAAAAAAGATTTCATAGCCTACAAAACAACAAGGGGGAAAAACAAGAAATTGAAATTTCACCAAAAATCAAAAGAAATTAAACCCAAAAATTAAATAAAACTATCAACCAAAAAATATTTGCTTGAGCTCCATGTATAACCGCGGCTGCTGGCACAAATTTAACCAACTCTAAAAAATATAACTAAATCTGAGTCACCTCAATATATAAAAATAAATAATGCGAATAAAAAAACAAACAACATTAAGAAAAAACAAATCACGCAAAAACTTACATATAAAAAAAATTAAGAACAAACATAAAAGCAAGAATAAAACTACTCTCTATAAACAACAACAACAAGAAAGGTACGACAAAAAAAAGTACAAACAACAAAAACCAAGTAACAAGCAAGAGTACCCCCCACCCACAAACCAACCAAAAAATCTTTTTCTTGCCCAACTCTAATAGATCAAAACTTTTCAAAGACCAACCATGAAAATAAAACTACTCTATAAACAACAACAACAAGAAAGGTACGACAAAAAAAAGTACAAACAACAAAAACCAAGTAACAAGCAAGAGTACTCCCTTTTTTAGATCTCATTTTTTTTAGATTTACAAAATGAGATCTAAAAACTATATAAATGTTTATCTTAATAGAATTAATACATCAATAAGATAAATAATTTAAAATAAGTAATTATTTAATATGACTTATATTTAATATAAGATTCAATTTATCTTATTAAATATATTATATATATAGAATCTAAAATTTTCTTTTTAGGTATTTGTATTCAATATAATTAATTTTATTATAATAATACTTATTTAAAATAAATCCTATCTTTAGTAACTTAAATCAATTCTATTCAAATAATTAATTTTATTAATATAGGTTATTATTATATAAAAAAACACACCTTAAAGAAAACTAACAAACAGAGAACAAAATAAAAATCACTAAAACCAAAACAAACCCCAAAAACAAAAACCAAACCGCCCCAAAAAAAATAACATAAAATACAAAAAAAAAACACAAAACAAAACAAAACAAAACAAAACAAAACAAAACAAAACAAAACAAAATGGAGTGCCTGAAAAAGGATTACTATGATAGGGTAAATAATGTATAAAAATACCTCCATTACGTTAAATAGAGTCAAACCATTCCCTGAAATATCAAAAATTCCCGTGCACCATACACTAAAACGTAAAAATTAGAAAAGTAAGCTAATAAAGCTAATGGGTTCATACCCCATAAATAGAGTAAATACTCTCTCTTCTAATGCCCAACAACTCAACAAAAATCCTCTTATTAACAACGTTAACAAGAGGTATTTTAATCTCAATTTCCTCTAATTCATGATTTGGAGCATGAATGGGGTTAGAGATTAATTTACTATCATTTATTCCAATAATGATAGAAAAAAAAAATATCTACACCACAGAAGCCTCACTAAAATACTTTATTGTACAAGCAGGGGCTTCATCAATACTATTATTCATAGTAATAATAAGAGCAATAGAAGAAAGAATATTAATTAACTCGGACAACTTATATACACAAATATTAATAAACACACCCCTATTACTAAAAGGGGGGGTCGCCCCAATACATTGGTGATTCCCTGGAGTAATGGAGGGGTTAAACTGAAATAATTGCTTAATTCTAATAACTCTACAAAAATCCGCACCCCTATCCTTAATCTCATACCAAATTAACAATGATATATTCCTAGAAATAATCATTGTAACATCAGTAATAATTGGAGCTATCGGGGGATTAAATCAAACATCACTACGAAAAATCATAACATACTCATCAATTAACCACACAGGTTGAATAATATCGGCAATAATTACAGGAAATGATATATGAGTAACATATTTCACAATCTACTCAATACTAACATTAACAGTAGTGTCGATTGTAAAAACCACCAAATTATCTTTCGTTAACCAAATAGCAATAACAGAAAAGAAGAACAAACTAACAAAATTCCTTGTATTCACAAGAATTTTATCATTAGGAGGTTTGCCGCCATTCTTGGGATTTATACCTGAATAGTCATTCAAGCTATAATAACCAACGAAATAAAAACAACAGCCACAATAATGGTTTTAATATCAGTAGTAACGTTATATTACTACATACGAATGACATACTCAAGTTTAATAATACTACACCTAGAAACAAAATGATTAATTGCCCAACCTATTAATAAAACACCTAAACACATTATTTTATTAACATCAATCTCAATTACGGGGTTAATAATATCAGAAATAATCATGAACTTAGATTAAAGGCTTTAAGTTAAACAAACTAATATCCTTCAAAGCTATAAATAAAGAAAATCTTTAAGCCTTAGTAGCAAAACTACCCCTATAGAATTGCATTCTATAATCACCTAATGAATATAAAGCTATAGTAGAAGGGAAAATCCCATAAATAGATTTACAATCTATCACCTAAAATCAGACATTCCACTAATAATTAAACGATGGTTATTCTCAACAAACCATAAAGATATTGGAACATTATACTTCATCTTCGGGGCATGATCCGGAATATTAGGAACATCATTAAGAATATTAATCCGAGCAGAACTTGGTCAACCAGGATCCTTAATTGGAGACGACCAAATTTACAATGTAATCGTAACCGCACATGCATTTATCATAATCTTTTTCATGGTTATACCAATTCTAATTGGGGGTTTTGGAAATTGATTAGTACCACTCATACTTGGGGCCCCTGATATAGCATTTCCACGAATGAATAACATAAGATTTTGACTACTCCCACCCTCACTTACACTCCTCCTAACCAGAAGTATAGTAGAAAGAGGAGCTGGAACAGGGTGAACAGTGTATCCCCCGTTAGCTAGAGGAATCGCCCATGCGGGAGCATCAGTAGATTTAACAATTTTCTCCTTACACCTAGCAGGTGTATCGTCAATTTTAGGAGCAGTAAACTTTATCTCAACAGCAATTAATATAAAACCATCAAGTATGAAATCTGAACAAATACCCCTATTTGTATGAGCAGTAATTATTACCGCCACCTTATTATTACTATCACTACCAGTACTAGCAGGGGCTATCACAATATTATTAACTGATCGAAATTTGAACACCTCCTTCTTTGACCCAGCGGGAGGTGGAGACCCAATTCTTTACCAACACTTATTTTGATTTTTCGGACATCCAGAAGTATATATTCTAATTCTCCCAGGATTTGGGATAATTTCCCACATCATTTCCCATGAAAGAGGAAAAAAAGAAGCTTTTGGAAACCTAGGAATAATCTTTGCCATACTAGCAATTGGGTTATTAGGATTTGTAGTATGAGCACATCATATATTTACAGTAGGAATAGATGTCGATACACGAGCATATTTTACATCAGCTACAATAATTATTGCAGTACCAACTGGAATTAAAATCTTCAGATGATTAGCAACAATCCAAGGATCAAAATTATCATATAGACCCACATGCTTATGATCAATAGGATTTGTTTTCCTATTTACAATAGGGGGGCTAACGGGGGTAGTCCTAGCAAATTCATCAATCGATATTGTACTACATGACACATATTATGTAGTAGCTCACTTCCACTACGTTCTATCAATAGGAGCCGTATTCGCTATCATAGCCGGATTTATCCACTGATACCCATTATTTACAGGACTAACAATAAATCCAAAATGATTGAAAACTCAATTCACAATTATATTCCTGGGAGTAAATATAACGTTCTTCCCGCAACACTTCCTAGGACTAGCTGGAATACCACGACGATATTCAGATTATCCAGATGCATACACTACATGAAATATTATCTCATCAATGGGGTCAACCATCTCATTTATTGGAGTGATAATGTTTATTTACATTTTATGAGAAAGAATAAGAACTAAACGACAAGTGTTAAGATCAACACATACAAGAAACTCAATTGAATGAATCCAAGATCTGCCCCCATCAGAACACAGATATTCAGAACTACCAACAATTATCAATTAATAAAATCTAATATGGCAGAGAAGTGCAGTGGATTTAAGCTCCACA
>NW_028259303.1:0-19650 GCF_977971745.1 Zootermopsis nevadensis | reverse complement strand
GAATAGTCATTCAAGCTATAATAACCAACGAAATAAAAACAACAGCCACAATAATGGTTTTAATATCAGTAGTAACGTTATATTACTACATACGAATGACATACTCAAGTTTAATAATACTACACCTAGAAACAAAATGATTAATTGCCCAACCTATTAATAAAACACCTAAACACATTATTTTATTAACATCAATCTCAATTACGGGGTTAATAATATCAGAAATAATCATGAACTTAGATTAAAGGCTTTAAGTTAAACAAACTAATATCCTTCAAAGCTATAAATAAAGAAAATCTTTAAGCCTTAGTAGCAAAACTACCCCTATAGAATTGCATTCTATAATCACCTAATGAATATAAAGCTATAGTAGAAGGGAAAATCCCATAAATAGATTTACAATCTATCACCTAAAATCAGACATTCCACTAATAATTAAACGATGGTTATTCTCAACAAACCATAAAGATATTGGAACATTATACTTCATCTTCGGGGCATGATCCGGAATATTAGGAACATCATTAAGAATATTAATCCGAGCAGAACTTGGTCAACCAGGATCCTTAATTGGAGACGACCAAATTTACAATGTAATCGTAACCGCACATGCATTTATCATAATCTTTTTCATGGTTATACCAATTCTAATTGGGGGTTTTGGAAATTGATTAGTACCACTCATACTTGGGGCCCCTGATATAGCATTTCCACGAATGAATAACATAAGATTTTGACTACTCCCACCCTCACTTACACTCCTCCTAACCAGAAGTATAGTAGAAAGAGGAGCTGGAACAGGGTGAACAGTGTATCCCCCGTTAGCTAGAGGAATCGCCCATGCGGGAGCATCAGTAGATTTAACAATTTTCTCCTTACACCTAGCAGGTGTATCGTCAATTTTAGGAGCAGTAAACTTTATCTCAACAGCAATTAATATAAAACCATCAAGTATGAAATCTGAACAAATACCCCTATTTGTATGAGCAGTAATTATTACCGCCACCTTATTATTACTATCACTACCAGTACTAGCAGGGGCTATCACAATATTATTAACTGATCGAAATTTGAACACCTCCTTCTTTGACCCAGCGGGAGGTGGAGACCCAATTCTTTACCAACACTTATTTTGATTTTTCGGACATCCAGAAGTATATATTCTAATTCTCCCAGGATTTGGGATAATTTCCCACATCATTTCCCATGAAAGAGGAAAAAAAGAAGCTTTTGGAAACCTAGGAATAATCTTTGCCATACTAGCAATTGGGTTATTAGGATTTGTAGTATGAGCACATCATATATTTACAGTAGGAATAGATGTCGATACACGAGCATATTTTACATCAGCTACAATAATTATTGCAGTACCAACTGGAATTAAAATCTTCAGATGATTAGCAACAATCCAAGGATCAAAATTATCATATAGACCCACATGCTTATGATCAATAGGATTTGTTTTCCTATTTACAATAGGGGGGCTAACGGGGGTAGTCCTAGCAAATTCATCAATCGATATTGTACTACATGACACATATTATGTAGTAGCTCACTTCCACTACGTTCTATCAATAGGAGCCGTATTCGCTATCATAGCCGGATTTATCCACTGATACCCATTATTTACAGGACTAACAATAAATCCAAAATGATTGAAAACTCAATTCACAATTATATTCCTGGGAGTAAATATAACGTTCTTCCCGCAACACTTCCTAGGACTAGCTGGAATACCACGACGATATTCAGATTATCCAGATGCATACACTACATGAAATATTATCTCATCAATGGGGTCAACCATCTCATTTATTGGAGTGATAATGTTTATTTACATTTTATGAGAAAGAATAAGAACTAAACGACAAGTGTTAAGATCAACACATACAAGAAACTCAATTGAATGAATCCAAGATCTGCCCCCATCAGAACACAGATATTCAGAACTACCAACAATTATCAATTAATAAAATCTAATATGGCAGAGAAGTGCAGTGGATTTAAGCTCCACAAATAAAGTACTAAAAACTTTTATTAGAAAATGACAACATGATCATGCATGAATTTACAAGATAGAGCATCACCAATCATAGAACAACTAATCTTCTTCCATGATCATACCATAATAATCATCACAATAATTCTAGCAATAGTATTATACTTCATAGCATCAACAATTATTAACGAACTCGTAGACCGATATATACTAGAAGGTCAAACAATAGAACTAATATGAACAATTGTGCCAGCAGTAATTCTTCTATTCATCACCACTCCATCTTTACGATTATTATACCTTATAGACGAAATCCACAACCCAATTATAACAATTAAAACTATTGGACACCAATGATACTGAAGTTATGAATACTCAGACTTCGTCAACGTTGAATTCGACTCATATATAACACCATATGAGGGAGACAATAAAAGAATATTCCGACTACTAGAAACAGATAACCACGTAACTTTACCAATACACTCATTCATCCGAATTATCGTAACAGCTGCTGATGTACTTCACTCGTGAACAATCCCTAGATTGGGGATCAAAGCCGATGCAACACCAGGCCGATTAAATCAATCAAGATTTATAATCAACCGCCCTGGACTACTTTATGGTCAATGCTCAGAAATCTGCGGAGCAAACCACAGATTCATACCCATCGTAATTGAAAGAGTATCAACAGAGAATTTTATTGAATGAATTAAAAAACTAAGCGAATCAATAGGTGACTGAAAGCAAGTAATGGTCTCTTAAACCAAATAATAGTAAATTAGCAATTACTCCTATTGGGGGGATTAGTTAAAAATAACATTAGATCGTCAAACTAAAATAACCAAATAAATGGTATCCCCCTCATCCCACAAATAATACCCCTTAGATGATTAATTTTATTCATCTCGTTTTCAACAATTTTCGTATTATTCAACACAATAAACTACTTCTCATTTACCCAAACAAATAAAAAGATACAAAAAAAAATTAAATTAACAAAAAAAACAAACTGAAAATGATAAGAAACTTATTCTCAGTATTTGACCCATCAACAAACATATTTAACACATCAATAAATTGATTAAGAACTATATTAGGATTATTAATCATCCCCACAATAATATGAATAATTCCATCTCGAAACAACGCAGCATGAAATAAAACAATAAAAAAAATACACGAAGAGCTTAAAACACTCCTAGGAACAAAAAAAATCAACAACGGAAGAACACTTATATTCACGTCATTATTCTCAATAATCCTAATAAACAATACTTTAGGCTTATTCCCATACATCTTTACTAGAACCAGACACCTAACATTAACATTAACAATAGCCTTACCATTATGAACAAGATTTATAATATTCGGATGAATCAACAACACTAAACACATATTAACCCACCTTGTACCACAAGGAACACCACCGATCCTAATACCATTTATAGTGTGCATTGAAACAATCAGAAACATTATTCGCCCAGGAACATTAGCTATCCGATTAACAGCAAATATAATTGCAGGTCACCTATTAATAACACTACTAGGAGAAAATGGATCATCAATAGCATACTCAATAATCAGCATCCTAATTATTACACAGATTGCTCTACTAACATTAGAGACAGCAGTAGCAATCATTCAATCATATGTATTCGCAGTACTAAGAACATTATATTCTAGAGAAATCAATTAAAATGACAAACCACATAAATCACACATTCCACATAGTAAACCAAAGACCATGACCTCTTATTGGAGCAATGGGAGCCATAATCACATTAACTGGAACAATTAAATGATTCCACCAATATGAACAAACACTAATAAGAATTGGAATAATCACAATAATCATAACAACCATCCAATGATGACGAGATATTACACGAGAGGGCACATACCAAGGATTACATACAAGAAAAGTAACTAAAGGGTTACGATGAGGTATAATCCTATTCATTACATCAGAAGTATTCTTCTTCGTCTCCTTCTTTTGAGCATTTTTCCACAGAAGATTATCACCAACAAACGAACTCGGATCAATGTGACCACCAACTGGAATTCAAGTATTTAATCCCCTACAAATTCCACTTCTAAATACCGCAATCCTCCTATCATCAGGGGTAACTATCACTTGAGCACATCATAGAATCTTAGAAAACAATTATAACCAGGGGTTACAAGGACTATTTATAACTGTAATCCTAGGATTATATTTCACAGCACTACAAGCATACGAATATATAGAATCACCATTCACTATTGCCGACTCGGTTTATGGAGCCACGTTCTTTGTAGCAACAGGATTCCATGGTCTCCATGTAATCATTGGAACAACCTTCCTAATCACATGTTTAATACGACACCTAACACTTCATTTCTCATCAAACCACCATATAGGATTTGAAGCAGCCGCATGATATTGACATTTTGTAGATGTAGTATGACTATTCTTATATATCTCAATTTACTGATGAGGAAGATAACCAAATAAATTTATCTAATATAAAAAGTATACTTGACTTCCAATCAAGAAGTTCAAAAAATGAGATAAATAATAAAAATAGTAACAACAATAATAACAACAATCATAATACTATCAACAATTATCATAATAATTGCGACAGCAATATCAAAAAAAAACATTGAAGACCGAGAAAAAAGATCACCATTTGAGTGCGGGTTTGACCCCATGGGATCTGCACGACTCCCGTTTTCCTTACGATTTTTCCTAATCGCAATTATATTTCTAGTATTCGACGTAGAAATTGCACTCCTATTACCAATAACAATCGTGATAACAAGATCAAACATAATATCATGAGCCACAATCAGAACATTATTTATTGTAATCCTAATCATCGGGTTATATCACGAATGAAATCAAGGATCCTTAGAGTGAGCAGAATAAGGGATTGTAGTTAATAATAACATTTGGTTTGCAATCAAAAAGTACTAATATAGTCTATCTCAAAGTAAGAAGCGATTAACGCAATCAATTTCGACCTGATCTTAGATAAATTTTATCCTTACTTAAAATTAACTGAAACCAAATAGAGGTATATTACTGTTAATAATAAAAATGAATAACCAAATTCCAGTTAAAGAAATGAATAGATTAAGTGAAAGCTGCTAACTTATCACTATAGCGGTTAAAATCCGTTTACATTTCTATTTATATAGTTTAAAAAAAACATTACACTTTCACTGTAAAAATAAATAAATATTTTATAAATACTTAAAGATAAAAATATCTCAATAACATCTTCAATGTTATGCTCTAAATAAGCTATTCAAGTACATAAATATAAAAAAAACTAACAAATTAATCCAAACAACAATAAAAAATATATAAACCCTAAGACTACCATACTGCAACCATTGATTGCCCTTAGCCAAAAAAGAAAAAAACCAAAAAAGACCCTGACCACCAAAAAACTCTCTCCAACCGGAATCAAAAGACTTAATAATAACATATCCATAATTCAAAGGAAACAAAGAAACACCATAAACAAAAACATAAGGTATAAACCACATAGACCCAAAAAAAAAAGAAGACTTATATAAAAATATAGAAAAAAGAAACTCACCTAAATCAACCTTAGATAATTCATAACCTAACCAACCACCCAAAATTCTAACTAACAAAACTGAAGTCCTCAAATAAAAAGGCAAGCAAATAACAAAAGGGGTAGGAAAAATTAATCATCTCAACATTCTACCACCAAAAATAACAACAACAAGTAAACCCAACATACCAGTACATATATTATTACCAGCATCCTCAAAAGAACAAAAAGAAGACAAATTAAAATCACCGAACAAAACATAATAAAATAAACGGAAAGAATAACAAACAGTTAAACCAGTAGACAAAAAAAACAATAGCAAACCAAAAAAATTAAAATAACCTAATAAAACCATCTCCAAAATAAGATCCCTAGAATAAAAACCAGCCAAAAACGGCATACCACACAAAGCAAAACTAGAAACAACCAAACAAGAAGAAGTAAAAGGCATAAAAAAAGAAACACCACCCATAAAACGAATATCTTGAGAATCACCCATAACATGAATAACCACCCCCGCACACATAAACAAAAGAGCCTTAAACAAAGCATGAGTTAACAGATGAAAAAAGGCCAATTCAGGAAAACCAAAAGAAACAATACCAACTATTAACCCCAATTGACTAAGAGTAGAGAGAGCAATAACCCTCCTCAAATCAAACTCAAAATTAGCCCCCAAACCAGATATAAACATAGTTAAACCCGAAACCAACAACAAAAATCTATTAAGAGAATCACCAAAAGAACATCTAAAACGAATAAGCAAATAAACACCAGCAGTAACTAAAGTAGAAGAATGAACTAAAGCAGAAACAGGAGTAGGAGCTGCCATAGCAGCTGGCAATCAAGAAGAAAAAGGAATCTGAGCTCTCCTAGTTATAGCAGCCAAAACAACAAGAAAGGAAATAAAATTCATTTCCATTCTACCCCTTATAAAAAACAAATAATACACATAATTCCAACTACCAAAATTAAACATCCAAGCAATAGATATTAAAAGAGCAACATCACCAACACGATTAGACAAAGCAGTCAACATACCAGCACCATAAGATTTAAAATTCTGATAATAAATAACCAAACAATAAGAAACTAACCCCAAACCATCTCAACCTAATAAAATTCTGATTAAATTAGGTCTTAAAATCAAAAACATCATAGAAACAACAAACAACAAAACCAAATAAATAAAACGATAAATATTCAAATCCCCATGTATATAATCATCTCTATAAAGAACAACTAAAGAAGAAATAAAAAAAACAAAACCCAAGAAAAATAAGGATATTCAATCAAAAAGAAGAGTCATAACCACAGAACTAGAATTCAAGGTAATAATATCCCACTCAATAAAATAAACTAAGTCCTTAACAACAAAAACAAAACCAACAAAAAAAGACAAAATACCAAAAAATAAAAGGAAAAAAAACTAACAAAACAAATTGAAATAAAATTCACGACCCAAGGCAAAAAATGCATCATTGACACCACAAACCAATATTTTAATTAAACTACTTAAATTTTTATAACCAAAAAGAAACGACATCTCTAAACAAAATAAACAAATTTAATGGAAACCAGTGCAAAAAAACCAATAAAAATTCACGAACATAAAACATTGAACATGAATAAATACCCGAATAAAAACTACCATGCTGACTATAAGAATATATATATAAAGTATAAGCAGCACCAAAAAAAGACAAACCCCCCAACATCAATATAGTCAACCAAGACCAAGAAATCAAACTTCTAAATAAAACAACCTCACCTAACAAATTCAAAGAAGGAGGAGCTGCTATATTACAAGATCTCAATAAAAACCACCATATAGACATTCTGGGTATCAAACACATTAAACCCCTATTAACCAATAAACTACGACTACCCGTCCGCTCATAAACAATATTAACAAGACAAAACAAACCAGAAGAACATAAACCATGAGCAATCATCAAAACATAAGAACCACAAAACCCCCAATAATTGACAGTCATAATACCACAAACAACAATACCCATATGAGCAACAGAAGAATAAGCAACTAATGACTTCAAATCAGTCTGACGCAAACAAACCAATCTAACCAAAAACCCACCTAACAAACTAATAGAAATCCAGAAAAAATTCAAATTAAAAGAAAAATTAACTAAAAAAACCATAACACGAATTAAACCATAACCACCCAACTTCAACAAAACACCAGCCAAAATCATTGAACCAGAAATAGGTGCTTCAACATGAGCCTTAGGTAACCACAAATGAACTAAAAATAAAGGAATCCTAACCAAAAAAGCAAAGACTATGCAAAAATAAAAAAAAACTCTCGACAAACAAGGATCAAACAAAAAAAAAAAACACAGCAAACCAGAAGAATTATAAATCCCAATAACACCAATCAACAAAGGCAAGGAAGCAAATAAAGTATATAAAATCAAATAAATACCAGCCTGAAGACGCTCAGGCTGATAACCCCAACCCAAAATTAAAAACAAAGTAGGAACAAGTCTACCCTCAAAAAACAAGTAAAAAGAAAACAAATCAACACTACCAAACGAACAAAATAATATAATCATCAAAAACAAAATCATAAACAAAAAAAATTCAGAAAAATAAGAAGAACGAAAAACTGACTCTCTAGCTAACAACATCAATGAACAAATCCAAAATCTAAGAAAAATTAAACCATAAGAAATATAATCACAACCTAAAAAATAACTAAGATTACCCCAACAAAAAAAATAAGGAAAAACAAAAAAAAAAGACAAACACAAGAAAAACAAGAAAGAATTAATCAATCACCAAAAATTTAAAAAACACAAAGGGATCAAAAAAATTAAAGAAAATAAAAACCTTAACATTGAAGCATCCCAAAAGAACGATAATAATCATTCCCATATCTACGAATTATTGAAACAAGAATAGATAAACCCAAAGAACCCTCACAAACAGAAAAAACTAAAAAAACAATAACAAAATAAAACTCATAATTAAAACCACATAAATAATAATACATCAAAACAAACAAAGACAAAACCATAAACTCTAAACTCAATAAAGTAATCAACAAATGCTTACGATCCATACAAAAAACCCACAAACCACAAAGAAAAAAGGTAGAAAAATAAAAAAATATTAACATTAAAAAGTCTTAATAATTTAATAAAAATATTGGTCTTGTAAATCAAAAATGAGAAAAACCTCTTAAGACTTCAGAGAAAAGAAAACCCTATCATTAATTCCCAAAACTAACATTTTTATTAAACTACACTCTGATATTATAAAAACAATAGTAATCTCAAGAACATCAATAAGAATAATATTCACACAAATAAAACACCCTATAGCCATAGGAATAATCACAATAATACAAACCATCTTAACATGCACAATTAGAGGAATAATAAACCAAAAATTCTGATTCCCATATATTTTATTCCTAGTATTCCTAGGAGGAATACTAGTACTATTCATCTACATAACAAGACTAGCATCAAATGAAATAATATTTTTATCAATAAAACTATCAGCAGCAACAGCAATCATGACAGCAATAATATTCATAATAAGAATAGAGGAATCATACACATGAACATATGAACATAAATTAAGAGCAAACGAAAAAACAAACTTAATATTAGAAAAATTCTATAACCTACCTACAGGATCAACAACACTTATATTAGCCCTATATCTACTATTAACACTAATTGTAGTTGCAAAAATCACAAATATTTCAGAAGGACCATTACGAAAATCAAAATAATGAATAAACCCATACGAAAAAACCACCCACTAATCAAAATTATAAACAACGCACTAGTAGATCTACCCACCCCATCAAATATTAGAACATGATGAAACTTTGGATCCTTATTAGGATTATGTTTAGGTATACAAATCATCACAGGACTATTCCTAGCTATACACTACTGCCCCAACACTGAATCAGCATTCTCAAGAGTAGTACACATTTGCCGAGATGTAAATTATGGGTGATTACTACGAACACTACACGCTAACGGAGGATCAATATTCTTCATTTGCATATACATACACATTGGACGAAATATATACTACGGATCATACAACTTCACAGAAACATGAAATATTGGAGTAGTAATCTTCTTCACTACTATAGGAACAGCTTTTATAGGATATGTACTACCATGGGGGCAAATATCATTCTGAGGGGCAACAGTAATCACTAATTTACTATCAGCAATCCCATATGTAGGAACAGAACTAGTACAATGAGTTTGAGGGGGATTCGCCGTAGACAACGCCACTTTAAATCGATTCTTCACATTACACTTCCTAATACCATTTATAATTCTAGCAATAGTAATTATTCACTTAACATTCCTACACCAAACAGGATCAAACAACCCAACAGGAATAAATAGAAATACCGACAAAATCCCATTCCACCCATACTTCACTATCAAAGACACAGTAGGATTCATTTTATTAATTATAATATTATCAATATTATCACTAAAAGAACCTTACCTTCTTGGAGATCCAGACAACTTTATCCCTGCAAACCCACTAGTAACACCAATTCATATTCAACCCGAATGATATTTCCTATTTGCATACGCAATCTTACGATCAATTCCTAATAAATTAGGAGGAGTAATTGCTCTATTTATATCAATCGCAATCTTATTAATCCTACCCCTACAAAAAACCAAATTCCGAGGAACACAGTTCTACCCAATCAACCAAATTATATTCTGGCTAATAACAAACACTGTAATCCTATTAACATGAATTGGAGCCCGACCAGTTGAAGAACCATATATTATAACAGGACAAATACTAACAGTAATATACTTCTCATACTACATCACGAACCCAATAATAACAAAAATGTGAGACAAGACAACAAAATAGTCGGAAAGCTTTATGATAAGCAAATACCTTGAAAGTAAGAGAAAGGAGTTTAAATCCCCTACCGACTTAAAACATACTCAAATTAATACACTAAAACAAAGAGTAAAAAAATAACCTAACACCCAAAACAAAAATTAAATAATTCAAAGAAACAGGCAAAAAACTCCTCCAAGATATATACATCAACCTATCATAACGAAAACGAGGCAAAGTACCACGAACCCAAACAAATAAAAAAGAAACAAAAGAAACCCTTAAAAAGAAAAAAAAAGAATACAAATCACAACCCAAAAACATAACACAAAACAAAACACTCATAAACAAAATTCTAGCATACTCAGCCAAAAAAATTAAAGCAAACCCTCCAGATCTATACTCAACATTAAAACCAGAAACCAACTCAGACTCACCCTCAGCAAAATCAAAAGGAGTTCGATTAGTCTCCGCCAAACAAGAAACAAATCAAACTAAAACCAAAGGCAAAGAAAAAAAAACAAACCAAACATAAAACTGAAAATAAAAAAAAGAAACCAAATTATAACCACAAACCAAAAAAACAAAAGACAATAAAATCAAAGCAAGTCTAACCTCATAAGAAATAGATTGAGCAACTGCACG
Source organism: Zootermopsis nevadensis (assembly GCF_977971745.1). Classification (NCBI taxonomy): domain Eukaryota; kingdom Metazoa; phylum Arthropoda; class Insecta; order Blattodea; family Termopsidae; genus Zootermopsis; species Zootermopsis nevadensis. The sequence goes on along the minus strand of NW_028259303.1, from coordinate 8,562 downwards.
CATACACCCCAACAAAGAATAATTAGAATTAGAAGACCAACCAGCAACCATAAGAGAATAAACACCAAGTCTAGTACAACACAAAAAAAACAATAAACCTAAATCAAAAGAAAAAAAACCACCAAAATAAGGAATAACCAACCAAATAATTAAAGAAAGAAACAAACCAAACACAGGAGCAAAATAATAAGGCAAATAATTAGAAACATAAGGAAAACACTGCTCCCTAACAAACAACTTAACCACATCTCTAAAAGGTTGAAGCAAACCTAAAAACCCCACCCTATTAGGACCCTTACGAATATGAATATAACCTAAAACCCTACGCTCAAGTAAAGTAAGAAAAGCTACACCAACCATAACAAAAATAGACAATAAAAAAAAAACAACAAACAAAAATAAAAAGTCATTAAACACTACTACATATAAAATAAATTTATATTAGAAGATTCTAAATCCACTGCACTTCTCTGCCAAAATAGTAATTAATAATAATCAAACAACATAAAATTATTTATTGAAAGTGGTCCTTTCGTACTAACTCACAAAACAAATTATAGATAGAAACCAACCTGGCTCACGCCGGTCTGAACTCAGATCATGTAGGATTTTAAAGGTCGAACAGACCTAATCAATTAAAGCTTCTACACCAAAAATTCACCCTAATCCAACATCGAGGTCGCAAACCCCCCTGTCAATAAGAACTTTCAAGAAAGATTACGCTGTTATCCCTAAGGTAATTTAATCTTAAAATCAATAATAAAGGATCAAAAAAAATATAAATAAATAAACAAAAAAAAGAAGAGTTAAACAAATCTCCTAGCCGCCCCAGCAAAATAAACAAAACAATATTAAAAAAAACCAACAAAAAAATCATCACAAATATAAAACTCTATAGGGTCTTCTCGTCCCATAAAAAAATTTAGGTATTCTTACCTAAAACCAAAATTCAATACATCAAAAAGAGACAGATTATATCTCGTCAAACCATTCATTCCAGCCCACAATTAAAAGACTAATGATTATGCTACCTTTGCACGGTCAAAATACCGCGGCCCTTCAAAAAAATCAGCGGGCAGGCCATACCTCAAAAAAACACAAGAGAAGTTGTTTTTGATAAACAGGCGGATATAAAAATTGCCGAATTCCTTTTAAAGAAATAAAAAATAAAACACAAAATAAAAAAGAATATACTAATCCTACCATTATTACAAATAAAAAACAATTAAAAAATAAACCCCAGTAAAAAATTAAACAAAACATAAAGAAAAAATAACTAAAAATAAAATTTGAACATACTTAAAAAGATAGTTAACATAAAACCCACCAAAATAAACAAAACAAAACAAATTATAAAAATATGAAACGAAGCTAAACCCCCGAAACATTTGCAAAAAATAAAAATAACCTAAGAAAAAGAAACTTTAAATAAATTACATGAATTAAATTCATTTCCCAAGGAACCAGATACCATCAAATACGAATAGCATATCACCACCAATAAAATATTATTAATGCTTATAAAACAGCAACTAAAATAAATAATTAACTCACTTGAAATCGGGAAATAGAAAATAAATAATAAAATTTAATAAGCCCTGATACACAAGGTACAACAAACAAAATAAACTTTCAAAAAACAAAATAAATAAACCTATACAGTACAAAGTAAACTATAATTAAAAAAATCAAACCAAAAAAATATACAATGACAATAAAATACTTCCATTAAAACAAAATAAAAACCATTAAAAACAATAAACTACATATCAAATCAGACCACACTGAATCGCACAGCAAACTCTCCAATGTAAATGAAAATACCTCCTAGGTATATAATCTGTATCATTCCAGCTACACCTTCCGGTACAACCACTCTGTTACGACTTATCTCGCCTCTTAAACAACGAGAGCGACGGGCGATGTGTACATACTTTAGAACCAAAATCACAAAAACAATCTTCAAATAATTACAATCAAATCCAATTTCATGAAAGAAATTTCAACAAACAATCCAAAATTAATAACAATGTAATCCACCACCAACTTAAATAAAAGCTGCACCTTGACCTGAAATAAACCAAAATAAAGGAAAGAAAAAATTATAACCCTAAAAAGATTCTCATTATAACGGCGGTATACAAACAAAAAAAATAAGCAAGGTCCAACGCGGATTATCGATAATAGGGCAGATTCCTCTGAACGGAATAAAATACCGCCAAATTCTTTAAGTTTCAAGAACATAACTAATACTACTCAGGCCACAAAATTAACATCAAAAATAATAGGGTATCTAATCCTAGTCTAAAAAAAGATTTCATAGCCTACAAAACAACAAGGGGGAAAAACAAGAAATTGAAATTTCACCAAAAATCAAAAGAAATTAAACCCAAAAATTAAATAAAACTATCAACCAAAAAATATTTGCTTGAGCTCCATGTATAACCGCGGCTGCTGGCACAAATTTAACCAACTCTAAAAAATATAACTAAATCTGAGTCACCTCAATATATAAAAATAAATAATGCGAATAAAAAAACAAACAACATTAAGAAAAAACAAATCACGCAAAAACTTACATATAAAAAAAATTAAGAACAAACATAAAAGCAAGAATAAAACTACTCTCTATAAACAACAACAACAAGAAAGGTACGACAAAAAAAAGTACAAACAACAAAAACCAAGTAACAAGCAAGAGTACCCCCCACCCACAAACCAACCAAAAAATCTTTTTCTTGCCCAACTCTAATAGATCAAAACTTTTCAAAGACCAACCATGAAAATAAAACTACTCTATAAACAACAACAACAAGAAAGGTACGACAAAAAAAAGTACAAACAACAAAAACCAAGTAACAAGCAAGAGTACTCCCTTTTTTAGATCTCATTTTTTTTAGATTTACAAAATGAGATCTAAAAACTATATAAATGTTTATCTTAATAGAATTAATACATCAATAAGATAAATAATTTAAAATAAGTAATTATTTAATATGACTTATATTTAATATAAGATTCAATTTATCTTATTAAATATATTATATATATAGAATCTAAAATTTTCTTTTTAGGTATTTGTATTCAATATAATTAATTTTATTATAATAATACTTATTTAAAATAAATCCTATCTTTAGTAACTTAAATCAATTCTATTCAAATAATTAATTTTATTAATATAGGTTATTATTATATAAAAAAACACACCTTAAAGAAAACTAACAAACAGAGAACAAAATAAAAATCACTAAAACCAAAACAAACCCCAAAAACAAAAACCAAACCGCCCCAAAAAAAATAACATAAAATACAAAAAAAAAACACAAAACAAAACAAAACAAAACAAAACAAAACAAAACAAAACAAAACAAAATGGAGTGCCTGAAAAAGGATTACTATGATAGGGTAAATAATGTATAAAAATACCTCCATTACGTTAAATAGAGTCAAACCATTCCCTGAAATATCAAAAATTCCCGTGCACCATACACTAAAACGTAAAAATTAGAAAAGTAAGCTAATAAAGCTAATGGGTTCATACCCCATAAATAGAGTAAATACTCTCTCTTCTAATGCCCAACAACTCAACAAAAATCCTCTTATTAACAACGTTAACAAGAGGTATTTTAATCTCAATTTCCTCTAATTCATGATTTGGAGCATGAATGGGGTTAGAGATTAATTTACTATCATTTATTCCAATAATGATAGAAAAAAAAAATATCTACACCACAGAAGCCTCACTAAAATACTTTATTGTACAAGCAGGGGCTTCATCAATACTATTATTCATAGTAATAATAAGAGCAATAGAAGAAAGAATATTAATTAACTCGGACAACTTATATACACAAATATTAATAAACACACCCCTATTACTAAAAGGGGGGGTCGCCCCAATACATTGGTGATTCCCTGGAGTAATGGAGGGGTTAAACTGAAATAATTGCTTAATTCTAATAACTCTACAAAAATCCGCACCCCTATCCTTAATCTCATACCAAATTAACAATGATATATTCCTAGAAATAATCATTGTAACATCAGTAATAATTGGAGCTATCGGGGGATTAAATCAAACATCACTACGAAAAATCATAACATACTCATCAATTAACCACACAGGTTGAATAATATCGGCAATAATTACAGGAAATGATATATGAGTAACATATTTCACAATCTACTCAATACTAACATTAACAGTAGTGTCGATTGTAAAAACCACCAAATTATCTTTCGTTAACCAAATAGCAATAACAGAAAAGAAGAACAAACTAACAAAATTCCTTGTATTCACAAGAATTTTATCATTAGGAGGTTTGCCGCCATTCTTGGGATTTATACCAAAATGAATAGTCATTCAAGCTATAATAACCAACGAAATAAAAACAACAGCCACAATAATGGTTTTAATATCAGTAGTAACGTTATATTACTACATACGAATGACATACTCAAGTTTAATAATACTACACCTAGAAACAAAATGATTAATTGCCCAACCTATTAATAAAACACCTAAACACATTATTTTATTAACATCAATCTCAATTACGGGGTTAATAATATCAGAAATAATCATGAACTTAGATTAAAGGCTTTAAGTTAAACAAACTAATATCCTTCAAAGCTATAAATAAAGAAAATCTTTAAGCCTTAGTAGCAAAACTACCCCTATAGAATTGCATTCTATAATCACCTAATGAATATAAAGCTATAGTAGAAGGGAAAATCCCATAAATAGATTTACAATCTATCACCTAAAATCAGACATTCCACTAATAATTAAACGATGGTTATTCTCAACAAACCATAAAGATATTGGAACATTATACTTCATCTTCGGGGCATGATCCGGAATATTAGGAACATCATTAAGAATATTAATCCGAGCAGAACTTGGTCAACCAGGATCCTTAATTGGAGACGACCAAATTTACAATGTAATCGTAACCGCACATGCATTTATCATAATCTTTTTCATGGTTATACCAATTCTAATTGGGGGTTTTGGAAATTGATTAGTACCACTCATACTTGGGGCCCCTGATATAGCATTTCCACGAATGAATAACATAAGATTTTGACTACTCCCACCCTCACTTACACTCCTCCTAACCAGAAGTATAGTAGAAAGAGGAGCTGGAACAGGGTGAACAGTGTATCCCCCGTTAGCTAGAGGAATCGCCCATGCGGGAGCATCAGTAGATTTAACAATTTTCTCCTTACACCTAGCAGGTGTATCGTCAATTTTAGGAGCAGTAAACTTTATCTCAACAGCAATTAATATAAAACCATCAAGTATGAAATCTGAACAAATACCCCTATTTGTATGAGCAGTAATTATTACCGCCACCTTATTATTACTATCACTACCAGTACTAGCAGGGGCTATCACAATATTATTAACTGATCGAAATTTGAACACCTCCTTCTTTGACCCAGCGGGAGGTGGAGACCCAATTCTTTACCAACACTTATTTTGATTTTTCGGACATCCAGAAGTATATATTCTAATTCTCCCAGGATTTGGGATAATTTCCCACATCATTTCCCATGAAAGAGGAAAAAAAGAAGCTTTTGGAAACCTAGGAATAATCTTTGCCATACTAGCAATTGGGTTATTAGGATTTGTAGTATGAGCACATCATATATTTACAGTAGGAATAGATGTCGATACACGAGCATATTTTACATCAGCTACAATAATTATTGCAGTACCAACTGGAATTAAAATCTTCAGATGATTAGCAACAATCCAAGGATCAAAATTATCATATAGACCCACATGCTTATGATCAATAGGATTTGTTTTCCTATTTACAATAGGGGGGCTAACGGGGGTAGTCCTAGCAAATTCATCAATCGATATTGTACTACATGACACATATTATGTAGTAGCTCACTTCCACTACGTTCTATCAATAGGAGCCGTATTCGCTATCATAGCCGGATTTATCCACTGATACCCATTATTTACAGGACTAACAATAAATCCAAAATGATTGAAAACTCAATTCACAATTATATTCCTGGGAGTAAATATAACGTTCTTCCCGCAACACTTCCTAGGACTAGCTGGAATACCACGACGATATTCAGATTATCCAGATGCATACACTACATGAAATATTATCTCATCAATGGGGTCAACCATCTCATTTATTGGAGTGATAATGTTTATTTACATTTTATGAGAAAGAATAAGAACTAAACGACAAGTGTTAAGATCAACACATACAAGAAACTCAATTGAATGAATCCAAGATCTGCCCCCATCAGAACACAGATATTCAGAACTACCAACAATTATCAATTAATAAAATCTAATATGGCAGAGAAGTGCAGTGGATTTAAGCTCCACAAATAAAGTACTAAAAACTTTTATTAGAAAATGACAACATGATCATGCATGAATTTACAAGATAGAGCATCACCAATCATAGAACAACTAATCTTCTTCCATGATCATACCATAATAATCATCACAATAATTCTAGCAATAGTATTATACTTCATAGCATCAACAATTATTAACGAACTCGTAGACCGATATATACTAGAAGGTCAAACAATAGAACTAATATGAACAATTGTGCCAGCAGTAATTCTTCTATTCATCACCACTCCATCTTTACGATTATTATACCTTATAGACGAAATCCACAACCCAATTATAACAATTAAAACTATTGGACACCAATGATACTGAAGTTATGAATACTCAGACTTCGTCAACGTTGAATTCGACTCATATATAACACCATATGAGGGAGACAATAAAAGAATATTCCGACTACTAGAAACAGATAACCACGTAACTTTACCAATACACTCATTCATCCGAATTATCGTAACAGCTGCTGATGTACTTCACTCGTGAACAATCCCTAGATTGGGGATCAAAGCCGATGCAACACCAGGCCGATTAAATCAATCAAGATTTATAATCAACCGCCCTGGACTACTTTATGGTCAATGCTCAGAAATCTGCGGAGCAAACCACAGATTCATACCCATCGTAATTGAAAGAGTATCAACAGAGAATTTTATTGAATGAATTAAAAAACTAAGCGAATCAATAGGTGACTGAAAGCAAGTAATGGTCTCTTAAACCAAATAATAGTAAATTAGCAATTACTCCTATTGGGGGGATTAGTTAAAAATAACATTAGATCGTCAAACTAAAATAACCAAATAAATGGTATCCCCCTCATCCCACAAATAATACCCCTTAGATGATTAATTTTATTCATCTCGTTTTCAACAATTTTCGTATTATTCAACACAATAAACTACTTCTCATTTACCCAAACAAATAAAAAGATACAAAAAAAAATTAAATTAACAAAAAAAACAAACTGAAAATGATAAGAAACTTATTCTCAGTATTTGACCCATCAACAAACATATTTAACACATCAATAAATTGATTAAGAACTATATTAGGATTATTAATCATCCCCACAATAATATGAATAATTCCATCTCGAAACAACGCAGCATGAAATAAAACAATAAAAAAAATACACGAAGAGCTTAAAACACTCCTAGGAACAAAAAAAATCAACAACGGAAGAACACTTATATTCACGTCATTATTCTCAATAATCCTAATAAACAATACTTTAGGCTTATTCCCATACATCTTTACTAGAACCAGACACCTAACATTAACATTAACAATAGCCTTACCATTATGAACAAGATTTATAATATTCGGATGAATCAACAACACTAAACACATATTAACCCACCTTGTACCACAAGGAACACCACCGATCCTAATACCATTTATAGTGTGCATTGAAACAATCAGAAACATTATTCGCCCAGGAACATTAGCTATCCGATTAACAGCAAATATAATTGCAGGTCACCTATTAATAACACTACTAGGAGAAAATGGATCATCAATAGCATACTCAATAATCAGCATCCTAATTATTACACAGATTGCTCTACTAACATTAGAGACAGCAGTAGCAATCATTCAATCATATGTATTCGCAGTACTAAGAACATTATATTCTAGAGAAATCAATTAAAATGACAAACCACATAAATCACACATTCCACATAGTAAACCAAAGACCATGACCTCTTATTGGAGCAATGGGAGCCATAATCACATTAACTGGAACAATTAAATGATTCCACCAATATGAACAAACACTAATAAGAATTGGAATAATCACAATAATCATAACAACCATCCAATGATGACGAGATATTACACGAGAGGGCACATACCAAGGATTACATACAAGAAAAGTAACTAAAGGGTTACGATGAGGTATAATCCTATTCATTACATCAGAAGTATTCTTCTTCGTCTCCTTCTTTTGAGCATTTTTCCACAGAAGATTATCACCAACAAACGAACTCGGATCAATGTGACCACCAACTGGAATTCAAGTATTTAATCCCCTACAAATTCCACTTCTAAATACCGCAATCCTCCTATCATCAGGGGTAACTATCACTTGAGCACATCATAGAATCTTAGAAAACAATTATAACCAGGGGTTACAAGGACTATTTATAACTGTAATC
>NW_028259302.1:0-39158 GCF_977971745.1 Zootermopsis nevadensis | reverse complement strand
TTAAGTTAAACAAACTAATATCCTTCAAAGCTATAAATAAAGAAAATCTTTAAGCCTTAGTAGCAAAACTACCCCTATAGAATTGCATTCTATAATCACCTAATGAATATAAAGCTATAGTAGAAGGGAAAATCCCATAAATAGATTTACAATCTATCACCTAAAATCAGACATTCCACTAATAATTAAACGATGGTTATTCTCAACAAACCATAAAGATATTGGAACATTATACTTCATCTTCGGGGCATGATCCGGAATATTAGGAACATCATTAAGAATATTAATCCGAGCAGAACTTGGTCAACCAGGATCCTTAATTGGAGACGACCAAATTTACAATGTAATCGTAACCGCACATGCATTTATCATAATCTTTTTCATGGTTATACCAATTCTAATTGGGGGTTTTGGAAATTGATTAGTACCACTCATACTTGGGGCCCCTGATATAGCATTTCCACGAATGAATAACATAAGATTTTGACTACTCCCACCCTCACTTACACTCCTCCTAACCAGAAGTATAGTAGAAAGAGGAGCTGGAACAGGGTGAACAGTGTATCCCCCGTTAGCTAGAGGAATCGCCCATGCGGGAGCATCAGTAGATTTAACAATTTTCTCCTTACACCTAGCAGGTGTATCGTCAATTTTAGGAGCAGTAAACTTTATCTCAACAGCAATTAATATAAAACCATCAAGTATGAAATCTGAACAAATACCCCTATTTGTATGAGCAGTAATTATTACCGCCACCTTATTATTACTATCACTACCAGTACTAGCAGGGGCTATCACAATATTATTAACTGATCGAAATTTGAACACCTCCTTCTTTGACCCAGCGGGAGGTGGAGACCCAATTCTTTACCAACACTTATTTTGATTTTTCGGACATCCAGAAGTATATATTCTAATTCTCCCAGGATTTGGGATAATTTCCCACATCATTTCCCATGAAAGAGGAAAAAAAGAAGCTTTTGGAAACCTAGGAATAATCTTTGCCATACTAGCAATTGGTTATTAGGATTTGTAGTATGAGCACATCATATATTTACAGTAGGAATAGATGTCGATACACGAGCATATTTTACATCAGCTACAATAATTATTGCAGTACCAACTGGAATTAAAATCTTCAGATGATTAGCAACAATCCAAGGATCAAAATTATCATATAGACCCACATGCTTATGATCAATAGGATTTGTTTTCCTATTTACAATAGGGGGGCTAACGGGGGTAGTCCTAGCAAATTCATCAATCGATATTGTACTACATGACACATATTATGTAGTAGCTCACTTCCACTACGTTCTATCAATAGGAGCCGTATTCGCTATCATAGCCGGATTTATCCACTGATACCCATTATTTACAGGACTAACAATAAATCCAAAATGATTGAAAACTCAATTTCACAATTATATTCCTGGGAGTAAATATAACGTTCTTCCCGCAACACTTCCTAGGACTAGCTGGAATACCACGACGATATTCAGATTATCCAGATGCATACACTAACATGAAATATTATCTCATCAATGGGGTCAACCATCTCATTTATTGGAGTGATAATGTTTATTTACATTTTATGAGAAAGAATAAGAACTAAACGACAAGTGTTAAGATCAACACATACAAGAAACTCAATTGAATGAATCCAAGATCTGCCCCCATCAGAACACAGATATTCAGAACTACCAACAATTATCAATTAATAAAATCTAATATGGCAGAGAAGTGCAGTGGATTTAAGCTCCACAAATAAAGTACTAAAAACTTTTATTAGAAAATGACAACATGATCATGCATGAATTTACAAGATAGAGCATCACCAATCATAGAACAACTAATCTTCTTCCATGATCATACCATAATAATCATCACAATAATTCTAGCAATAGTATTATACTTCATAGCATCAACAATTATTAACGAACTCGTAGACCGATATATACTAGAAGGTCAAACAATAGAACTAATATGAACAATTGTGCCAGCAGTAATTCTTCTATTCATCACCACTCCATCTTTACGATTATTATACCTTATAGACGAAATCCACAACCCAATTATAACAATTAAAACTATTGGACACCAATGATACTGAAGTTATGAATACTCAGACTTCGTCAACGTTGAATTCGACTCATATATAACACCATATGAGGGAGACAATAAAAGAATATTCCGACTACTAGAAACAGATAACCACGTAACTTTACCAATACACTCATTCATCCGAATTATCGTAACAGCTGCTGATGTACTTCACTCGTGAACAATCCCTAGATTGGGGATCAAAGCCGATGCAACACCAGGCCGATTAAATCAATCAAGATTTATAATCAACCGCCCTGGACTACTTTATGGTCAATGCTCAGAAATCTGCGGAGCAAACCACAGATTCATACCCATCGTAATTGAAAGAGTATCAACAGAGAATTTTATTGAATGAATTAAAAAACTAAGCGAATCAATAGGTGACTGAAAGCAAGTAATGGTCTCTTAAACCAAATAATAGTAAATAGCAATTACTCCTATTGGGGGGATTAGTTAAAAATAACATTAGATCGTCAAACTAAAATAACCAAATAAATGGTATCCCCCTCATCCCACAAATAATACCCCTTAGATGATTAATTTTATTCATCTCGTTTTCAACAATTTTCGTATTATTCAACACAATAAACTACTTCTCATTTACCCAAACAAATAAAAAGATACAAAAAAAAATTAAATTAACAAAAAAACAAACTGAAAATGATAAGAAACTTATTCTCAGTATTTGACCCATCAACAAACATATTTAACACATCAATAAATTGATTAAGAACTATATTAGGATTATTAATCATCCCCACAATAATATGAATAATTCCATCTCGAAACAACGCAGCATGAAATAAAACAATAAAAAAAATACACGAAGAGCTTAAAACACTCCTAGGAACAAAAAAAATCAACAACGGAAGAACACTTATATTCACGTCATTATTCTCAATAATCCTAATAAACAATACTTTAGGCTTATTCCCATACATCTTTACTAGAACCAGACACCTAACATTAACATTAACAATAGCCTTACCATTATGAACAAGATTTATAATATTCGGATGAATCAACAACACTAAACACATATTAACCCACCTTGTACCACAAGGAACACCACCGATCCTAATACCATTTATAGTGTGCATTGAAACAATCAGAAACATTATTCGCCCAGGAACATTAGCTATCCGATTAACAGCAAATATAATTGCAGGTCACCTATTAATAACACTACTAGGAGAAAATGGATCATCAATAGCATACTCAATAATCAGCATCCTAATTATTACACAGATTGCTCTACTAACATTAGAGACAGCAGTAGCAATCATTCAATCATATGTATTCGCAGTACTAAGAACATTATATTCTAGAGAAATCAATTAAAATGACAAACCACATAAATCACACATTCCACATAGTAAACCAAAGACCATGACCTCTTATTGGAGCAATGGGAGCCATAATCACATTAACTGGAACAATTAAATGATTCCACCAATATGAACAAACACTAATAAGAATTGGAATAATCACAATAATCATAACAACCATCCAATGATGACGAGATATTACACGAGAGGGCACATACCAAGGATTACATACAAGAAAAGTAACTAAAGGGTTACGATGAGGTATAATCCTATTCATTACATCAGAAGTATTCTTCTTCGTCTCCTTCTTTTGAGCATTTTTCCACAGAAGATTATCACCAACAAACGAACTCGGATCAATGTGACCACCAACTGGAATTCAAGTATTTAATCCCCTACAAATTCCACTTCTAAATACCGCAATCCTCCTATCATCAGGGGTAACTATCACTTGAGCACATCATAGAATCTTAGAAAACAATTATAACCAGGGGTTACAAGGACTATTTATAACTGTAATCCTAGGATTATATTTCACAGCACTACAAGCATACGAATATATAGAATCACCATTCACTATTGCCGACTCGGTTTATGGAGCCACGTTCTTTGTAGCAACAGGATTCCATGGTCTCCATGTAATCATTGGAACAACCTTCCTAATCACATGTTTAATACGACACCTAACACTTCATTTCTCATCAAACCACCATATAGGATTTGAAGCAGCCGCATGATATTGACATTTTGTAGATGTAGTATGACTATTCTTATATATCTCAATTTACTGATGAGGAAGATAACCAAATAAATTTATCTAATATAAAAAGTATACTTGACTTCCAATCAAGAAGTTCAAAAAATGAGATAAATAATAAAAATAGTAACAACAATAATAACAACAATCATAATACTATCAACAATTATCATAATAATTGCGACAGCAATATCAAAAAAAACATTGAAGACCGAGAAAAAAGATCACCATTTGAGTGCGGGTTTGACCCCATGGGATCTGCACGACTCCCGTTTTCCTTACGATTTTTCCTAATCGCAATTATATTTCTAGTATTCGACGTAGAAATTGCACTCCTATTACCAATAACAATCGTGATAACAAGATCAAACATAATATCATGAGCCACAATCAGAACATTATTTATTGTAATCCTAATCATCGGGTTATATCACGAATGAAATCAAGGATCCTTAGAGTGAGCAGAATAAGGGATTGTAGTTAATAATAACATTTGGTTTGCAATCAAAAAGTACTAATATAGTCTATCTCAAAGTAAGAAGCGATTAACGCAATCAATTTCGACCTGATCTTAGATAAATTTTATCCTTACTTAAAATTAACTGAAACCAAATAGAGGTATATTACTGTTAATAATAAAAATGAATAACCAAATTCCAGTTAAAGAAATGAATAGATTAAGTGAAAGCTGCTAACTTATCACTATAGCGGTTAAAATCCGTTTACATTTCTATTTATATAGTTTAAAAAAAACATTACACTTTCACTGTAAAAATAAATAAATATTTTATAAATACTTAAAGATAAAAATATCTCAATAACATCTTCAATGTTATGCTCTAAATAAGCTATTCAAGTACATAAATATAAAAAAAACTAACAAATTAATCCAAACAACAATAAAAAATATATAAACCCTAAGACTACCATACTGCAACCATTGATTGCCCTTAGCCAAAAAAGAAAAAAACCAAAAAAGACCCTGACCACCAAAAAACTCTCTCCAACCGGAATCAAAAGACTTAATAATAACATATCCATAATTCAAAGGAAACAAAGAAACACCATAAACAAAAACATAAGGTATAAACCACATAGACCCAAAAAAAAAAGAAGACTTATATAAAAATATAGAAAAAAGAAACTCACCTAAATCAACCTTAGATAATTCATAACCTAACCAACCACCCAAAATTCTAACTAACAAAACTGAAGTCCTCAAATAAAAAGGCAAGCAAATAACAAAAGGGGTAGGAAAAATTAATCATCTCAACATTCTACCACCAAAAATAACAACAACAAGTAAACCCAACATACCAGTACATATATTATTACCAGCATCCTCAAAAGAACAAAAAGAAGACAAATTAAAATCACCGAACAAAACATAATAAAATAAACGGAAAGAATAACAAACAGTTAAACCAGTAGACAAAAAAAACAATAGCAAACCAAAAAAATTAAAATAACCTAATAAAACCATCTCCAAAATAAGATCCCTAGAATAAAAACCAGCCAAAAACGGCATACCACACAAAGCAAAACTAGAAACAACCAAACAAGAAGAAGTAAAAGGCATAAAAAAAGAAACACCACCCATAAAACGAATATCTTGAGAATCACCCATAACATGAATAACCACCCCCGCACACATAAACAAAAGAGCCTTAAACAAAGCATGAGTTAACAGATGAAAAAAGGCCAATTCAGGAAAACCAAAAGAAACAATACCAACTATTAACCCCAATTGACTAAGAGTAGAGAGAGCAATAACCCTCCTCAAATCAAACTCAAAATTAGCCCCCAAACCAGATATAAACATAGTTAAACCCGAAACCAACAACAAAAATCTATTAAGAGAATCACCAAAAGAACATCTAAAACGAATAAGCAAATAAACACCAGCAGTAACTAAAGTAGAAGAATGAACTAAAGCAGAAACAGGAGTAGGAGCTGCCATAGCAGCTGGCAATCAAGAAGAAAAAGGAATCTGAGCTCTCCTAGTTATAGCAGCCAAAACAACAAGAAAGGAAATAAAATTCATTTCCATTCTACCCCTTATAAAAAACAAATAATACACATAATTCCAACTACCAAAATTAAACATCCAAGCAATAGATATTAAAAGAGCAACATCACCAACACGATTAGACAAAGCAGTCAACATACCAGCACCATAAGATTTAAAATTCTGATAATAAATAACCAAACAATAAGAAACTAACCCCAAACCATCTCAACCTAATAAAATTCTGATTAAATTAGGTCTTAAAATCAAAAACATCATAGAAACAACAAACAACAAAACCAAATAAATAAAACGATAAATATTCAAATCCCCATGTATATAATCATCTCTATAAAGAACAACTAAAGAAGAAATAAAAAAAACAAAACCCAAGAAAAATAAGGATATTCAATCAAAAAGAAGAGTCATAACCACAGAACTAGAATTCAAGGTAATAATATCCCACTCAATAAAATAAACTAAGTCCTTAACAACAAAAACAAAACCAACAAAAAAAGACAAAATACCAAAAAATAAAAGGAAAAAAAAACTAACAAAACAAATTGAAATAAAATTCACGACCCAAGGCAAAAAATGCATCATTGACACCACAAACCAATATTTTAATTAAACTACTTAAATTTTTATAACCAAAAAGAAACGACATCTCTAAACAAAATAAACAAATTTAATGGAAACCAGTGCAAAAAAACCAATAAAAATTCACGAACATAAAACATTGAACATGAATAAATACCCGAATAAAAACTACCATGCTGACTATAAGAATATATATATAAAGTATAAGCAGCACCAAAAAAAGACAAACCCCCCAACATCAATATAGTCAACCAAGACCAAGAAATCAAACTTCTAAATAAAACAACCTCACCTAACAAATTCAAAGAAGGAGGAGCTGCTATATTACAAGATCTCAATAAAAACCACCATATAGACATTCTGGGTATCAAACACATTAAACCCCTATTAACCAATAAACTACGACTACCCGTCCGCTCATAAACAATATTAACAAGACAAAACAAACCAGAAGAACATAAACCATGAGCAATCATCAAAACATAAGAACCACAAAACCCCCAATAATTGACAGTCATAATACCACAAACAACAATACCCATATGAGCAACAGAAGAATAAGCAACTAATGACTTCAAATCAGTCTGACGCAAACAAACCAATCTAACCAAAAACCCACCTAACAAACTAATAGAAATCCAGAAAAAATTCAAATTAAAAGAAAAATTAACTAAAAAAACCATAACACGAATTAAACCATAACCACCCAACTTCAACAAAACACCAGCCAAAATCATTGAACCAGAAATAGGTGCTTCAACATGAGCCTTAGGTAACCACAAATGAACTAAAAATAAAGGAATCCTAACCAAAAAAGCAAAGACTATGCAAAAATAAAAAAAAACTCTCGACAAACAAGGATCAAACAAAAAAAAAAAACACAGCAAACCAGAAGAATTATAAATCCCAATAACACCAATCAACAAAGGCAAGGAAGCAAATAAAGTATATAAAATCAAATAAATACCAGCCTGAAGACGCTCAGGCTGATAACCCCAACCCAAAATTAAAAACAAAGTAGGAACAAGTCTACCCTCAAAAAACAAGTAAAAAGAAAACAAATCAACACTACCAAACGAACAAAATAATATAATCATCAAAAACAAAATCATAAACAAAAAAAATTCAGAAAAATAAGAAGAACGAAAAACTGACTCTCTAGCTAACAACATCAATGAACAAATCCAAAATCTAAGAAAAATTAAACCATAAGAAATATAATCACAACCTAAAAAATAACTAAGATTACCCCAACAAAAAAAATAAGGAAAAACAAAAAAAAAAGACAAACACAAGAAAAACAAGAAAGAATTAATCAATCACCAAAAATTTAAAAAACACAAAGGGATCAAAAAAATTAAAGAAAATAAAAACCTTAACATTGAAGCATCCCAAAAGAACGATAATAATCATTCCCATATCTACGAATTATTGAAACAAGAATAGATAAACCCAAAGAACCCTCACAAACAGAAAAAACTAAAAAAACAATAACAAAATAAAACTCATAATTAAAACCACATAAATAATAATACATCAAAACAAACAAAGACAAAACCATAAACTCTAAACTCAATAAAGTAATCAACAAATGCTTACGATCCATACAAAAAACCCACAAACCACAAAGAAAAAAGGTAGAAAAATAAAAAAATATTAACATTAAAAAGTCTTAATAATTTAATAAAAATATTGGTCTTGTAAATCAAAAATGAGAAAAACCTCTTAAGACTTCAGAGAAAAGAAAACCCTATCATTAATTCCCAAAACTAACATTTTTATTAAACTACACTCTGATATTATAAAAACAATAGTAATCTCAAGAACATCAATAAGAATAATATTCACACAAATAAAACACCCTATAGCCATAGGAATAATCACAATAATACAAACCATCTTAACATGCACAATTAGAGGAATAATAAACCAAAAATTCTGATTCCCATATATTTTATTCCTAGTATTCCTAGGAGGAATACTAGTACTATTCATCTACATAACAAGACTAGCATCAAATGAAATAATATTTTTATCAATAAAACTATCAGCAGCAACAGCAATCATGACAGCAATAATATTCATAATAAGAATAGAGGAATCATACACATGAACATATGAACATAAATTAAGAGCAAACGAAAAAACAAACTTAATATTAGAAAAATTCTATAACCTACCTACAGGATCAACAACACTTATATTAGCCCTATATCTACTATTAACACTAATTGTAGTTGCAAAAATCACAAATATTTCAGAAGGACCATTACGAAAATCAAAATAATGAATAAACCCATACGAAAAAACCACCCACTAATCAAAATTATAAACAACGCACTAGTAGATCTACCCACCCCATCAAATATTAGAACATGATGAAACTTTGGATCCTTATTAGGATTATGTTTAGGTATACAAATCATCACAGGACTATTCCTAGCTATACACTACTGCCCCAACACTGAATCAGCATTCTCAAGAGTAGTACACATTTGCCGAGATGTAAATTATGGGTGATTACTACGAACACTACACGCTAACGGAGGATCAATATTCTTCATTTGCATATACATACACATTGGACGAAATATATACTACGGATCATACAACTTCACAGAAACATGAAATATTGGAGTAGTAATCTTCTTCACTACTATAGGAACAGCTTTTATAGGATATGTACTACCATGGGGGCAAATATCATTCTGAGGGGCAACAGTAATCACTAATTTACTATCAGCAATCCCATATGTAGGAACAGAACTAGTACAATGAGTTTGAGGGGGATTCGCCGTAGACAACGCCACTTTAAATCGATTCTTCACATTACACTTCCTAATACCATTTATAATTCTAGCAATAGTAATTATTCACTTAACATTCCTACACCAAACAGGATCAAACAACCCAACAGGAATAAATAGAAATACCGACAAAATCCCATTCCACCCATACTTCACTATCAAAGACACAGTAGGATTCATTTTATTAATTATAATATTATCAATATTATCACTAAAAGAACCTTACCTTCTTGGAGATCCAGACAACTTTATCCCTGCAAACCCACTAGTAACACCAATTCATATTCAACCCGAATGATATTTCCTATTTGCATACGCAATCTTACGATCAATTCCTAATAAATTAGGAGGAGTAATTGCTCTATTTATATCAATCGCAATCTTATTAATCCTACCCCTACAAAAAACCAAATTCCGAGGAACACAGTTCTACCCAATCAACCAAATTATATTCTGGCTAATAACAAACACTGTAATCCTATTAACATGAATTGGAGCCCGACCAGTTGAAGAACCATATATTATAACAGGACAAATACTAACAGTAATATACTTCTCATACTACATCACGAACCCAATAATAACAAAAATGTGAGACAAGACAACAAAATAGTCGGAAAGCTTTATGATAAGCAAATACCTTGAAAGTAAGAGAAAGGAGTTTAAATCCCCTACCGACTTAAAACATACTCAAATTAATACACTAAAACAAAGAGTAAAAAAATAACCTAACACCCAAAACAAAAATTAAATAATTCAAAGAAACAGGCAAAAAACTCCTCCAAGATATATACATCAACCTATCATAACGAAAACGAGGCAAAGTACCACGAACCCAAACAAATAAAAAAGAAACAAAAGAAACCCTTAAAAAGAAAAAAAAAGAATACAAATCACAACCCAAAAACATAACACAAAACAAAACACTCATAAACAAAATTCTAGCATACTCAGCCAAAAAAATTAAAGCAAACCCTCCAGATCTATACTCAACATTAAAACCAGAAACCAACTCAGACTCACCCTCAGCAAAATCAAAAGGAGTTCGATTAGTCTCCGCCAAACAAGAAACAAATCAAACTAAAACCAAAGGCAAAGAAAAAAAAACTAACCAAACATAAAACTGAAAATAAAAAAAAGAAACCAAATTATAACCACAAACCAAAAAAACAAAAGACAATAAAATCAAAGCAAGTCTAACCTCATAAGAAATAGATTGAGCAACTGCACGCATACACCCCAACAAAGAATAATTAGAATTAGAAGACCAACCAGCAACCATAAGAGAATAAACACCAAGTCTAGTACAACACAAAAAAAACAATAAACCTAAATCAAAAGAAAAAAAACCACCAAAATAAGGAATAACCAACCAAATAATTAAAGAAAGAAACAAACCAAACACAGGAGCAAAATAATAAGGCAAATAATTAGAAACATAAGGAAAACACTGCTCCCTAACAAACAACTTAACCACATCTCTAAAAGGTTGAAGCAAACCTAAAAACCCCACCCTATTAGGACCCTTACGAATATGAATATAACCTAAAACCCTACGCTCAAGTAAAGTAAGAAAAGCTACACCAACCATAACAAAAATAGACAATAAAAAAAAAACAACAAACAAAAATAAAAAGTCATTAAACACTACTACATATAAAATAAATTTATATTAGAAGATTCTAAATCCACTGCACTTCTCTGCCAAAATAGTAATTAATAATAATCAAACAACATAAAATTATTTATTGAAAGTGGTCCTTTCGTACTAACTCACAAAACAAATTATAGATAGAAACCAACCTGGCTCACGCCGGTCTGAACTCAGATCATGTAGGATTTTAAAGGTCGAACAGACCTAATCAATTAAAGCTTCTACACCAAAAATTCACCCTAATCCAACATCGAGGTCGCAAACCCCCCTGTCAATAAGAACTTTCAAGAAAGATTACGCTGTTATCCCTAAGGTAATTTAATCTTAAAATCAATAATAAAGGATCAAAAAAAATATAAATAAATAAACAAAAAAAAGAAGAGTTAAACAAATCTCCTAGCCGCCCCAGCAAAATAAACAAAACAATATTAAAAAAAACCAACAAAAAAATCATCACAAATATAAAACTCTATAGGGTCTTCTCGTCCCATAAAAAAATTTAGGTATTCTTACCTAAAACCAAAATTCAATACATCAAAAAGAGACAGATTATATCTCGTCAAACCATTCATTCCAGCCCACAATTAAAAGACTAATGATTATGCTACCTTTGCACGGTCAAAATACCGCGGCCCTTCAAAAAAATCAGCGGGCAGGCCATACCTCAAAAAAACACAAGAGAAGTTGTTTTTGATAAACAGGCGGATATAAAAATTGCCGAATTCCTTTTAAAGAAATAAAAAATAAAACACAAAATAAAAAAGAATATACTAATCCTACCATTATTACAAATAAAAAACAATTAAAAAATAAACCCCAGTAAAAAATTAAACAAAACATAAAGAAAAAATAACTAAAAATAAAATTTGAACATACTTAAAAAGATAGTTAACATAAAACCCACCAAAATAAACAAAACAAAACAAATTATAAAAATATGAAACGAAGCTAAACCCCCGAAACATTTGCAAAAAATAAAAATAACCTAAGAAAAAGAAACTTTAAATAAATTACATGAATTAAATTCATTTCCCAAGGAACCAGATACCATCAAATACGAATAGCATATCACCACCAATAAAAATTATTAATGCTTATAAAACAGCAACTAAAATAAATAATTAACTCACTTGAAATCGGGAAATAGAAAATAAATAATAAAATTTAATAAGCCCTGATACACAAGGTACAACAAACAAAATAAACTTTCAAAAAACAAAATAAATAAACCTATACAGTACAAAGTAAACTATAATTAAAAAAATCAAACCAAAAAAATATACAATGACAATAAAATACTTCCATTAAAACAAAATAAAAACCATTAAAAACAATAAACTACATATCAAATCAGACCACACTGAATCGCACAGCAAACTCTCCAATGTAAATGAAAATACCTCCTAGGTATATAATCTGTATCATTCCAGCTACACCTTCCGGTACAACCACTCTGTTACGACTTATCTCGCCTCTTAAACAACGAGAGCGACGGGCGATGTGTACATACTTTAGAACCAAAATCACAAAAACAATCTTCAAATAATTACAATCAAATCCAATTTCATGAAAGAAATTTCAACAAACAATCCAAAATTAATAACAATGTAATCCACCACCAACTTAAATAAAAGCTGCACCTTGACCTGAAATAAACCAAAATAAAGGAAAGAAAAAATTATAACCCTAAAAAGATTCTCATTATAACGGCGGTATACAAACAAAAAAAATAAGCAAGGTCCAACGCGGATTATCGATAATAGGGCAGATTCCTCTGAACGGAATAAAATACCGCCAAATTCTTTAAGTTTCAAGAACATAACTAATACTACTCAGGCCACAAAATTAACATCAAAAATAATAGGGTATCTAATCCTAGTCTAAAAAAAGATTTCATAGCCTACAAAACAACAAGGGGGAAAAACAAGAAATTGAAATTTCACCAAAAATCAAAAGAAATTAAACCCAAAAATTAAATAAAACTATCAACCAAAAAATATTTGCTTGAGCTCCATGTATAACCGCGGCTGCTGGCACAAATTTAACCAACTCTAAAAAATATAACTAAATCTGAGTCACCTCAATATATAAAAATAAATAATGCGAATAAAAAAACAAACAACATTAAGAAAAAACAAATCACGCAAAAACTTACATATAAAAAAAATTAAGAACAAACATAAAAGCAAGAATAAAACTACTCTCTATAAACAACAACAACAAGAAAGGTACGACAAAAAAAAGTACAAACAACAAAAACCAAGTAACAAGCAAGAGTACCCCCCACCCACAAACCAACCAAAAAATCTTTTTCTTGCCCAACTCTAATAGATCAAAACTTTTCAAAGACCAACCATGAAAATAAAACTACTCTATAAACAACAACAACAAGAAAGGTACGACAAAAAAAAGTACAAACAACAAAAACCAAGTAACAAGCAAGAGTACTCCCTTTTTTAGATCTCATTTTTTTTAGATTTACAAAATGAGATCTAAAAACTATATAAATGTTTATCTTAATAGAATTAATACATCAATAAGATAAATAATTTAAAATAAGTAATTATTTAATATGACTTATATTTAATATAAGATTCAATTTATCTTATTAAATATATTATATATATAGAATCTAAAATTTTCTTTTTAGGTATTTGTATTCAATATAATTAATTTTATTATAATAATACTTATTTAAAATAAATCCTATCTTTAGTAACTTAAATCAATTCTATTCAAATAATTAATTTTATTAATATAGGTTATTATTATATAAAAAAACACACCTTAAAGAAAACTAACAAACAGAGAACAAAATAAAAATCACTAAAACCAAAACAAACCCCAAAAACAAAAACCAAACCGCCCCAAAAAAAATAACATAAAATACAAAAAAAAACACAAAACAAAACAAAACAAAACAAAACAAAACAAAACAAAACAAAACAAAATGGAGTGCCTGAAAAAGGATTACTATGATAGGGTAAATAATGTATAAAAATACCTCCATTACGTTAAATAGAGTCAAACCATTCCCTGAAATATCAAAAATTCCCGTGCACCATACACTAAAACGTAAAAATTAGAAAAGTAAGCTAATAAAGCTAATGGGTTCATACCCCATAAATAGAGTAAATACTCTCTCTTCTAATGCCCAACAACTCAACAAAAATCCTCTTATTAACAACGTTAACAAGAGGTATTTTAATCTCAATTTCCTCTAATTCATGATTTGGAGCATGAATGGGGTTAGAGATTAATTTACTATCATTTATTCCAATAATGATAGAAAAAAAAAATATCTACACCACAGAAGCCTCACTAAAATACTTTATTGTACAAGCAGGGGCTTCATCAATACTATTATTCATAGTAATAATAAGAGCAATAGAAGAAAGAATATTAATTAACTCGGACAACTTATATACACAAATATTAATAAACACACCCCTATTACTAAAAGGGGGGGTCGCCCCAATACATTGGTGATTCCCTGGAGTAATGGAGGGGTTAAACTGAAATAATTGCTTAATTCTAATAACTCTACAAAAATCCGCACCCCTATCCTTAATCTCATACCAAATTAACAATGATATATTCCTAGAAATAATCATTGTAACATCAGTAATAATTGGAGCTATCGGGGGATTAAATCAAACATCACTACGAAAAATCATAACATACTCATCAATTAACCACACAGGTTGAATAATATCGGCAATAATTACAGGAAATGATATATGAGTAACATATTTCACAATCTACTCAATACTAACATTAACAGTAGTGTCGATTGTAAAAACCACCAAATTATCTTTCGTTAACCAAATAGCAATAACAGAAAAGAAGAACAAACTAACAAAATTCCTTGTATTCACAAGAATTTTATCATTAGGAGGTTTGCCGCCATTCTTGGGATTTATACCAAAATGAATAGTCATTCAAGCTATAATAACCAACGAAATAAAAACAACAGCCACAATAATGGTTTTAATATCAGTAGTAACGTTATATTACTACATACGAATGACATACTCAAGTTTAATAATACTACACCTAGAAACAAAATGATTAATTGCCCAACCTATTAATAAAACACCTAAACACATTATTTTATTAACATCAATCTCAATTACGGGGTTAATAATATCAGAAATAATCATGAACTTAGATTAAAGGCTTTAAGTTAAACAAACTAATATCCTTCAAAGCTATAAATAAAGAAAATCTTTAAGCCTTAGTAGCAAAACTACCCCTATAGAATTGCATTCTATAATCACCTAATGAATATAAAGCTATAGTAGAAGGGAAAATCCCATAAATAGATTTACAATCTATCACCTAAAATCAGACATTCCACTAATAATTAAACGATGGTTATTCTCAACAAACCATAAAGATATTGGAACATTATACTTCATCTTCGGGGCATGATCCGGAATATTAGGAACATCATTAAGAATATTAATCCGAGCAGAACTTGGTCAACCAGGATCCTTAATTGGAGACGACCAAATTTACAATGTAATCGTAACCGCACATGCATTTATCATAATCTTTTTCATGGTTATACCAATTCTAATTGGGGGTTTTGGAAATTGATTAGTACCACTCATACTTGGGGCCCCTGATATAGCATTTCCACGAATGAATAACATAAGATTTTGACTACTCCCACCCTCACTTACACTCCTCCTAACCAGAAGTATAGTAGAAAGAGGAGCTGGAACAGGGTGAACAGTGTATCCCCCGTTAGCTAGAGGAATCGCCCATGCGGGAGCATCAGTAGATTTAACAATTTTCTCCTTACACCTAGCAGGTGTATCGTCAATTTTAGGAGCAGTAAACTTTATCTCAACAGCAATTAATATAAAACCATCAAGTATGAAATCTGAACAAATACCCCTATTTGTATGAGCAGTAATTATTACCGCCACCTTATTATTACTATCACTACCAGTACTAGCAGGGGCTATCACAATATTATTAACTGATCGAAATTTGAACACCTCCTTCTTTGACCCAGCGGGAGGTGGAGACCCAATTCTTTACCAACACTTATTTTGATTTTTCGGACATCCAGAAGTATATATTCTAATTCTCCCAGGATTTGGGATAATTTCCCACATCATTTCCCATGAAAGAGGAAAAAAAGAAGCTTTTGGAAACCTAGGAATAATCTTTGCCATACTAGCAATTGGGTTATTAGGATTTGTAGTATGAGCACATCATATATTTACAGTAGGAATAGATGTCGATACACGAGCATATTTTACATCAGCTACAATAATTATTGCAGTACCAACTGGAATTAAAATCTTCAGATGATTAGCAACAATCCAAGGATCAAAATTATCATATAGACCCACATGCTTATGATCAATAGGATTTGTTTTCCTATTTACAATAGGGGGGCTAACGGGGGTAGTCCTAGCAAATTCATCAATCGATATTGTACTACATGACACATATTATGTAGTAGCTCACTTCCACTACGTTCTATCAATAGGAGCCGTATTCGCTATCATAGCCGGATTTATCCACTGATACCCATTATTTACAGGACTAACAATAAATCCAAAATGATTGAAAACTCAATTCACAATTATATTCCTGGGAGTAAATATAACGTTCTTCCCGCAACACTTCCTAGGACTAGCTGGAATACCACGACGATATTCAGATTATCCAGATGCATACACTACATGAAATATTATCTCATCAATGGGGTCAACCATCTCATTTATTGGAGTGATAATGTTTATTTACATTTTATGAGAAAGAATAAGAACTAAACGACAAGTGTTAAGATCAACACATACAAGAAACTCAATTGAATGAATCCAAGATCTGCCCCCATCAGAACACAGATATTCAGAACTACCAACAATTATCAATTAATAAAATCTAATATGGCAGAGAAGTGCAGTGGATTTAAGCTCCACAAATAAAGTACTAAAAACTTTTATTAGAAAATGACAACATGATCATGCATGAATTTACAAGATAGAGCATCACCAATCATAGAACAACTAATCTTCTTCCATGATCATACCATAATAATCATCACAATAATTCTAGCAATAGTATTATACTTCATAGCATCAACAATTATTAACGAACTCGTAGACCGATATATACTAGAAGGTCAAACAATAGAACTAATATGAACAATTGTGCCAGCAGTAATTCTTCTATTCATCACCACTCCATCTTTACGATTATTATACCTTATAGACGAAATCCACAACCCAATTATAACAATTAAAACTATTGGACACCAATGATACTGAAGTTATGAATACTCAGACTTCGTCAACGTTGAATTCGACTCATATATAACACCATATGAGGGAGACAATAAAAGAATATTCCGACTACTAGAAACAGATAACCACGTAACTTTACCAATACACTCATTCATCCGAATTATCGTAACAGCTGCTGATGTACTTCACTCGTGAACAATCCCTAGATTGGGGATCAAAGCCGATGCAACACCAGGCCGATTAAATCAATCAAGATTTATAATCAACCGCCCTGGACTACTTTATGGTCAATGCTCAGAAATCTGCGGAGCAAACCACAGATTCATACCCATCGTAATTGAAAGAGTATCAACAGAGAATTTTATTGAATGAATTAAAAAACTAAGCGAATCAATAGGTGACTGAAAGCAAGTAATGGTCTCTTAAACCAAATAATAGTAAATTAGCAATTACTCCTATTGGGGGGATTAGTTAAAAATAACATTAGATCGTCAAACTAAAATAACCAAATAAATGGTATCCCCCTCATCCCACAAATAATACCCCTTAGATGATTAATTTTATTCATCTCGTTTTCAACAATTTTCGTATTATTCAACACAATAAACTACTTCTCATTTACCCAAACAAATAAAAAGATACAAAAAAAAATTAAATTAACAAAAAAAACAAACTGAAAATGATAAGAAACTTATTCTCAGTATTTGACCCATCAACAAACATATTTAACACATCAATAAATTGATTAAGAACTATATTAGGATTATTAATCATCCCCACAATAATATGAATAATTCCATCTCGAAACAACGCAGCATGAAATAAAACAATAAAAAAAATACACGAAGAGCTTAAAACACTCCTAGGAACAAAAAAAATCAACAACGGAAGAACACTTATATTCACGTCATTATTCTCAATAATCCTAATAAACAATACTTTAGGCTTATTCCCATACATCTTTACTAGAACCAGACACCTAACATTAACATTAACAATAGCCTTACCATTATGAACAAGATTTATAATATTCGGATGAATCAACAACACTAAACACATATTAACCCACCTTGTACCACAAGGAACACCACCGATCCTAATACCATTTATAGTGTGCATTGAAACAATCAGAAACATTATTCGCCCAGGAACATTAGCTATCCGATTAACAGCAAATATAATTGCAGGTCACCTATTAATAACACTACTAGGAGAAAATGGATCATCAATAGCATACTCAATAATCAGCATCCTAATTATTACACAGATTGCTCTACTAACATTAGAGACAGCAGTAGCAATCATTCAATCATATGTATTCGCAGTACTAAGAACATTATATTCTAGAGAAATCAATTAAAATGACAAACCACATAAATCACACATTCCACATAGTAAACCAAAGACCATGACCTCTTATTGGAGCAATGGGAGCCATAATCACATTAACTGGAACAATTAAATGATTCCACCAATATGAACAAACACTAATAAGAATTGGAATAATCACAATAATCATAACAACCATCCAATGATGACGAGATATTACACGAGAGGGCACATACCAAGGATTACATACAAGAAAAGTAACTAAAGGGTTACGATGAGGTATAATCCTATTCATTACATCAGAAGTATTCTTCTTCGTCTCCTTCTTTTGAGCATTTTTCCACAGAAGATTATCACCAACAAACGAACTCGGATCAATGTGACCACCAACTGGAATTCAAGTATTTAATCCCCTACAAATTCCACTTCTAAATACCGCAATCCTCCTATCATCAGGGGTAACTATCACTTGAGCACATCATAGAATCTTAGAAAACAATTATAACCAGGGGTTACAAGGACTATTTATAACTGTAATCCTAGGATTATATTTCACAGCACTACAAGCATACGAATATATAGAATCACCATTCACTATTGCCGACTCGGTTTATGGAGCCACGTTCTTTGTAGCAACAGGATTCCATGGTCTCCATGTAATCATTGGAACAACCTTCCTAATCACATGTTTAATACGACACCTAACACTTCATTTCTCATCAAACCACCATATAGGATTTGAAGCAGCCGCATGATATTGACATTTTGTAGATGTAGTATGACTATTCTTATATATCTCAATTTACTGATGAGGAAGATAACCAAATAAATTTATCTAATATAAAAAGTATACTTGACTTCCAATCAAGAAGTTCAAAAAATGAGATAAATAATAAAAATAGTAACAACAATAATAACAACAATCATAATACTATCAACAATTATCATAATAATTGCGACAGCAATATCAAAAAAAAACATTGAAGACCGAGAAAAAAGATCACCATTTGAGTGCGGGTTTGACCCCATGGGATCTGCACGACTCCCGTTTTCCTTACGATTTTTCCTAATCGCAATTATATTTCTAGTATTCGACGTAGAAATTGCACTCCTATTACCAATAACAATCGTGATAACAAGATCAAACATAATATCATGAGCCACAATCAGAACATTATTTATTGTAATCCTAATCATCGGGTTATATCACGAATGAAATCAAGGATCCTTAGAGTGAGCAGAATAAGGGATTGTAGTTAATAATAACATTTGGTTTGCAATCAAAAAGTACTAATATAGTCTATCTCAAAGTAAGAAGCGATTAACGCAATCAATTTCGACCTGATCTTAGATAAATTTTATCCTTACTTAAAATTAACTGAAACCAAATAGAGGTATATTACTGTTAATAATAAAAATGAATAACCAAATTCCAGTTAAAGAAATGAATAGATTAAGTGAAAGCTGCTAACTTATCACTATAGCGGTTAAAATCCGTTTACATTTCTATTTATATAGTTTAAAAAAAACATTACACTTTCACTGTAAAAATAAATAAATATTTTATAAATACTTAAAGATAAAAATATCTCAATAACATCTTCAATGTTATGCTCTAAATAAGCTATTCAAGTACATAAATATAAAAAAAACTAACAAATTAATCCAAACAACAATAAAAAATATATAAACCCTAAGACTACCATACTGCAACCATTGATTGCCCTTAGCCAAAAAAGAAAAAAACCAAAAAAGACCCTGACCACCAAAAAACTCTCTCCAACCGGAATCAAAAGACTTAATAATAACATATCCATAATTCAAAGGAAACAAAGAAACACCATAAACAAAAACATAAGGTATAAACCACATAGACCCAAAAAAAAAAGAAGACTTATATAAAAATATAGAAAAAAGAAACTCACCTAAATCAACCTTAGATAATTCATAACCTAACCAACCACCCAAAATTCTAACTAACAAAACTGAAGTCCTCAAATAAAAAGGCAAGCAAATAACAAAAGGGGTAGGAAAAATTAATCATCTCAACATTCTACCACCAAAAATAACAACAACAAGTAAACCCAACATACCAGTACATATATTATTACCAGCATCCTCAAAAGAACAAAAAGAAGACAAATTAAAATCACCGAACAAAACATAATAAAATAAACGGAAAGAATAACAAACAGTTAAACCAGTAGACAAAAAAAACAATAGCAAACCAAAAAAATTAAAATAACCTAATAAAACCATCTCCAAAATAAGATCCCTAGAATAAAAACCAGCCAAAAACGGCATACCACACAAAGCAAAACTAGAAACAACCAAACAAGAAGAAGTAAAAGGCATAAAAAAAGAAACACCACCCATAAAACGAATATCTTGAGAATCACCCATAACATGAATAACCACCCCCGCACACATAAACAAAAGAGCCTTAAACAAAGCATGAGTTAACAGATGAAAAAAGGCCAATTCAGGAAAACCAAAAGAAACAATACCAACTATTAACCCCAATTGACTAAGAGTAGAGAGAGCAATAACCCTCCTCAAATCAAACTCAAAATTAGCCCCCAAACCAGATATAAACATAGTTAAACCCGAAACCAACAACAAAAATCTATTAAGAGAATCACCAAAAGAACATCTAAAACGAATAAGCAAATAAACACCAGCAGTAACTAAAGTAGAAGAATGAACTAAAGCAGAAACAGGAGTAGGAGCTGCCATAGCAGCTGGCAATCAAGAAGAAAAAGGAATCTGAGCTCTCCTAGTTATAGCAGCCAAAACAACAAGAAAGGAAATAAAATTCATTTCCATTCTACCCCTTATAAAAAACAAATAATACACATAATTCCAACTACCAAAATTAAACATCCAAGCAATAGATATTAAAAGAGCAACATCACCAACACGATTAGACAAAGCAGTCAACATACCAGCACCATAAGATTTAAAATTCTGATAATAAATAACCAAACAATAAGAAACTAACCCCAAACCATCTCAACCTAATAAAATTCTGATTAAATTAGGTCTTAAAATCAAAAACATCATAGAAACAACAAACAACAAAACCAAATAAATAAAACGATAAATATTCAAATCCCCATGTATATAATCATCTCTATAAAGAACAACTAAAGAAGAAATAAAAAAAACAAAACCCAAGAAAAATAAGGATATTCAATCAAAAAGAAGAGTCATAACCACAGAACTAGAATTCAAGGTAATAATATCCCACTCAATAAAATAAACTAAGTCCTTAACAACAAAAACAAAACCAACAAAAAAAGACAAAATACCAAAAAATAAAAGGAAAAAAAAACTAACAAAACAAATTGAAATAAAATTCACGACCCAAGGCAAAAAATGCATCATTGACACCACAAACCAATATTTTAATTAAACTACTTAATTTTTATAACCAAAAAGAAACGACATCTCTAAACAAAATAAACAAATTTAATGGAAACCAGTGCAAAAAAACCAATAAAAATTCACGAACATAAAACATTGAACATGAATAAATACCCGAATAAAAACTACCATGCTGACTATAAGAATATATATATAAAGTATAAGCAGCACCAAAAAAAGACAAACCCCCCAACATCAATATAGTCAACCAAGACCAAGAAATCAAACTTCTAAATAAAACAACCTCACCTAACAAATTCAAAGAAGGAGGAGCTGCTATATTACAAGATCTCAATAAAAACCACCATATAGACATTCTGGGTATCAAACACATTAAACCCCTATTAACCAATAAACTACGACTACCCGTCCGCTCATAAACAATATTAACAAGACAAAACAAACCAGAAGAACATAAACCATGAGCAATCATCAAAACATAAGAACCACAAAACCCCCAATAATTGACAGTCATAATACCACAAACAACAATACCCATATGAGCAACAGAAGAATAAGCAACTAATGACTTCAAATCAGTCTGACGCAAACAAACCAATCTAACCAAAAACCCACCTAACAAACTAATAGAAATCCAGAAAAAATTCAAATTAAAAGAAAAATTAACTAAAAAAACCATAACACGAATTAAACCATAACCACCCAACTTCAACAAAACACCAGCCAAAATCATTGAACCAGAAATAGGTGCTTCAACATGAGCCTTAGGTAACCACAAATGAACTAAAAATAAAGGAATCCTAACCAAAAAAGCAAAGACTATGCAAAAAATAAAAAAAAACTCTCGACAAACAAGGATCAAACAAAAAAAAAAAACACAGCAAACCAGAAGAATTATAAATCCCAATAACACCAATCAACAAAGGCAAGGAAGCAAATAAAGTATATAAAATCAAATAAATACCAGCCTGAAGACGCTCAGGCTGATAACCCCAACCCAAAATTAAAAACAAAGTAGGAACAAGTCTACCCTCAAAAAACAAGTAAAAAGAAAACAAATCAACACTACCAAACGAACAAAATAATATAATCATCAAAAACAAAATCATAAACAAAAAAAATTCAGAAAAATAAGAAGAACGAAAAACTGACTCTCTAGCTAACAACATCAATGAACAAATCCAAAATCTAAGAAAAATTAAACCATAAGAAATATAATCACAACCTAAAAAATAACTAAGATTACCCCAACAAAAAAAATAAGGAAAAACAAAAAAAAAAGACAAACACAAGAAAAACAAGAAAGAATTAATCAATCACCAAAAATTTAAAAAACACAAAGGGATCAAAAAAATTAAAGAAAATAAAAACCTTAACATTGAAGCATCCCAAAAGAACGATAATAATCATTCCCATATCTACGAATTATTGAAACAAGAATAGATAAACCCAAAGAACCCTCACAAACAGAAAAAACTAAAAAAACAATAACAAAATAAAACTCATAATTAAAACCACATAAATAATAATACATCAAAACAAACAAAGACAAAACCATAAACTCTAAACTCAATAAAGTAATCAACAAATGCTTACGATCCATACAAAAAACCCACAAACCACAAAGAAAAAAGGTAGAAAAATAAAAAAATATTAACATTAAAAAGTCTTAATAATTTAATAAAAATATTGGTCTTGTAAATCAAAAATGAGAAAAACCTCTTAAGACTTCAGAGAAAAGAAAACCCTATCATTAATTCCCAAAACTAACATTTTTATTAAACTACACTCTGATATTATAAAAACAATAGTAATCTCAAGAACATCAATAAGAATAATATTCACACAAATAAAACACCCTATAGCCATAGGAATAATCACAATAATACAAACCATCTTAACATGCACAATTAGAGGAATAATAAACCAAAAATTCTGATTCCCATATATTTTATTCCTAGTATTCCTAGGAGGAATACTAGTACTATTCATCTACAATAACAAGACTAGCATCAAATGAAATAATATTTTTATCAATAAAACTATCAGCAGCAACAGCAATCATGACAGCAATAATATTCATAATAAGAATAGAGGAATCATACACATGAACATATGAACATAAATTAAGAGCAAACGAAAAAACAAACTTAATATTAGAAAAATTCTATAACCTACCTACAGGATCAACAACACTTATATTAGCCCTATATCTACTATTAACACTAATTGTAGTTGCAAAAATCACAAATATTTCAGAAGGACCATTACGAAAATCAAAATAATGAATAAACCCATACGAAAAAACCACCCACTAATCAAAATTATAAACAACGCACTAGTAGATCTACCCACCCCATCAAATATTAGAACATGATGAAACTTTGGATCCTTATTAGGATTATGTTTAGGTATACAAATCATCACAGGACTATTCCTAGCTATACACTACTGCCCCAACACTGAATCAGCATTCTCAAGAGTAGTACACATTTGCCGAGATGTAAATTATGGGTGATTACTACGAACACTACACGCTAACGGAGGATCAATATTCTTCATTTGCATATACATACACATTGGACGAAATATATACTACGGATCATACAACTTCACAGAAACATGAAATATTGGAGTAGTAATCTTCTTCACTACTATAGGAACAGCTTTTATAGGATATGTACTACCATGGGGGCAAATATCATTCTGAGGGGCAACAGTAATCACTAATTTACTATCAGCAATCCCATATGTAGGAACAGAACTAGTACAATGAGTTTGAGGGGGATTCGCCGTAGACAACGCCACTTTAAATCGATTCTTCACATTACACTTCCTAATACCATTTATAATTCTAGCAATAGTAATTATTCACTTAACATTCCTACACCAAACAGGATCAAACAACCCAACAGGAATAAATAGAAATACCGACAAAATCCCATTCCACCCATACTTCACTATCAAAGACACAGTAGGATTCATTTTATTAATTATAATATTATCAATATTATCACTAAAAGAACCTTACCTTCTTGGAGATCCAGACAACTTTATCCCTGCAAACCCACTAGTAACACCAATTCATATTCAACCCGAATGATATTTCCTATTTGCATACGCAATCTTACGATCAATTCCTAATAAATTAGGAGGAGTAATTGCTCTATTTATATCAATCGCAATCTTATTAATCCTACCCCTACAAAAAACCAAATTCCGAGGAACACAGTTCTACCCAATCAACCAAATTATATTCTGGCTAATAACAAACACTGTAATCCTATTAACATGAATTGGAGCCCGACCAGTTGAAGAACCATATATTATAACAGGACAAATACTAACAGTAATATACTTCTCATACTACATCACGAACCCAATAATAACAAAAATGTGAGACAAGACAACAAAATAGTCGGAAAGCTTTATGATAAGCAAATACCTTGAAAGTAAGAGAAAGGAGTTTAAATCCCCTACCGACTTAAAACATACTCAAATTAATACACTAAAACAAAGAGTAAAAAAATAACCTAACACCCAAAACAAAAATTAAATAATTCAAAGAAACAGGCAAAAAACTCCTCCAAGATATATACATCAACCTATCATAACGAAAACGAGGCAAAGTACCACGAACCCAAACAAATAAAAAAGAAACAAAAGAAACCCTTAAAAAGAAAAAAAAAGAATACAAATCACAACCCAAAAACATAACACAAAACAAAACACTCATAAACAAAATTCTAGCATACTCAGCCAAAAAAATTAAAGCAAACCCTCCAGATCTATACTCAACATTAAAACCAGAAACCAACTCAGACTCACCCTCAGCAAAATCAAAAGGAGTTCGATTAGTCTCCGCCAAACAAGAAACAAATCAAACTAAAACCAAAGGCAAAGAAAAAAAAACTAACCAAACATAAAACTGAAAATAAAAAAAAGAAACCAAATTATAACCACAAACCAAAAAAACAAAAGACAATAAAATCAAAGCAAGTCTAACCTCATAAGAAATAGATTGAGCAACTGCACGCATACACCCCAACAAAGAATAATTAGAATTAGAAGACCAACCAGCAACCATAAGAGAATAAACACCAAGTCTAGTACAACACAAAAAAAACAATAAACCTAAATCAAAAGAAAAAAAACCACCAAAATAAGGAATAACCAACCAAATAATTAAAGAAAGAAACAAACCAAACACAGGAGCAAAATAATAAGGCAAATAATTAGAAACATAAGGAAAACACTGCTCCCTAACAAACAACTTAACCACATCTCTAAAAGGTTGAAGCAAACCTAAAAACCCCACCCTATTAGGACCCTTACGAATATGAATATAACCTAAAACCCTACGCTCAAGTAAAGTAAGAAAAGCTACACCAACCATAACAAAAATAGACAATAAAAAAAAAACAACAAACAAAAATAAAAAGTCATTAAACACTACTACATATAAAATAAATTTATATTAGAAGATTCTAAATCCACTGCACTTCTCTGCCAAAATAGTAATTAATAATAATCAAACAACATAAAATTATTTATTGAAAGTGGTCCTTTCGTACTAACTCACAAAACAAATTATAGATAGAAACCAACCTGGCTCACGCCGGTCTGAACTCAGATCATGTAGGATTTTAAAGGTCGAACAGACCTAATCAATTAAAGCTTCTACACCAAAAATTCACCCTAATCCAACATCGAGGTCGCAAACCCCCCTGTCAATAAGAACTTTCAAGAAAGATTACGCTGTTATCCCTAAGGTAATTTAATCTTAAAATCAATAATAAAGGATCAAAAAAAATATAAATAAATAAACAAAAAAAAGAAGAGTTAAACAAATCTCCTAGCCGCCCCAGCAAAATAAACAAAACAATATTAAAAAAAACCAACAAAAAAATCATCACAAATATAAAACTCTATAGGGTCTTCTCGTCCCATAAAAAAATTTAGGTATTCTTACCTAAAACCAAAATTCAATACATCAAAAAGAGACAGATTATATCTCGTCAAACCATTCATTCCAGCCCACAATTAAAAGACTAATGATTATGCTACCTTTGCACGGTCAAAATACCGCGGCCCTTCAAAAAAATCAGCGGGCAGGCCATACCTCAAAAAAACACAAGAGAAGTTGTTTTTGATAAACAGGCGGATATAAAAATTGCCGAATTCCTTTTAAAGAAATAAAAAATAAAACACAAAATAAAAAAGAATATACTAATCCTACCATTATTACAAATAAAAAACAATTAAAAAATAAACCCCAGTAAAAAATTAAACAAAACATAAAGAAAAAATAACTAAAAATAAAATTTGAACATACTTAAAAAGATAGTTAACATAAAACCCACCAAAATAAACAAAACAAAACAAATTATAAAAATATGAAACGAAGCTAAACCCCCGAAACATTTGCAAAAAATAAAAATAACCTAAGAAAAAGAAACTTTAAATAAATTACATGAATTAAATTCATTTCCCAAGGAACCAGATACCATCAAATACGAATAGCATATCACCACCAATAAAATATTATTAATGCTTATAAAACAGCAACTAAAATAAATAATTAACTCACTTGAAATCGGGAAATAGAAAATAAATAATAAAATTTAATAAGCCCTGATACACAAGGTACAACAAACAAAATAAACTTTCAAAAAACAAAATAAATAAACCTATACAGTACAAAGTAAACTATAATTAAAAAAATCAAACCAAAAAAATATACAATGACAATAAAATACTTCCATTAAAACAAAATAAAAACCATTAAAAACAATAAACTACATATCAAATCAGACCACACTGAATCGCACAGCAAACTCTCCAATGTAAATGAAAATACCTCCTAGGTATATAATCTGTATCATTCCAGCTACACCTTCCGGTACAACCACTCTGTTACGACTTATCTCGCCTCTTAAACAACGAGAGCGACGGGCGATGTGTACATACTTTAGAACCAAAATCACAAAAACAATCTTCAAATAATTACAATCAAATCCAATTTCATGAAAGAAATTTCAACAAACAATCCAAAATTAATAACAATGTAATCCACCACCAACTTAAATAAAAGCTGCACCTTGACCTGAAATAAACCAAAATAAAGGAAAGAAAAAATTATAACCCTAAAAAGATTCTCATTATAACGGCGGTATACAAACAAAAAAAATAAGCAAGGTCCAACGCGGATTATCGATAATAGGGCAGATTCCTCTGAACGGAATAAAATACCGCCAAATTCTTTAAGTTTCAAGAACATAACTAATACTACTCAGGCCACAAAATTAACATCAAAAATAATAGGGTATCTAATCCTAGTCTAAAAAAAGATTTCATAGCCTACAAAACAACAAGGGGGAAAAACAAGAAATTGAAATTTCACCAAAAATCAAAAGAAATTAAACCCAAAAATTAAATAAAACTATCAACCAAAAAATATTTGCTTGAGCTCCATGTATAACCGCGGCTGCTGGCACAAATTTAACCAACTCTAAAAAATATAACTAAATCTGAGTCACCTCAATATATAAAAATAAATAATGCGAATAAAAAAACAAACAACATTAAGAAAAAACAAATCACGCAAAAACTTACATATAAAAAAAATTAAGAACAAACATAAAAGCAAGAATAAAACTACTCTCTATAAACAACAACAACAAGAAAGGTACGACAAAAAAAAGTACAAACAACAAAAACCAAGTAACAAGCAAGAGTACCCCCCACCCACAAACCAACCAAAAAATCTTTTTCTTGCCCAACTCTAATAGATCAAAACTTTTCAAAGACCAACCATGAAAATAAAACTACTCTATAAACAACAACAACAAGAAAGGTACGACAAAAAAAAGTACAAACAACAAAAACCAAGTAACAAGCAAGAGTACTACCCTTTTTTAGATCTCATTTTTTTTAGATTTACAAAATGAGATCTAAAAACTATATAAATGTTTATCTTAATAGAATTAATACATCAATAAGATAAATAATTTAAAATAAGTAATTATTTAATATGACTTATATTTAATATAAGATTCAATTTATCTTATTAAATATATTATATATATAGAATCTAAAATTTTCTTTTTAGGTATTTGTATTCAATATAATTAATTTTATTATAATAATACTTATTTAAAATAAATCCTATCTTTAGTAACTTAAATCAATTCTATTCAAATAATTAATTTTATTAATATAGGTTATTATTATATAAAAAAACACACCTTAAAGAAAACTAACAAACAGAGAACAAAATAAAAATCACTAAAACCAAAACAAACCCCAAAAACAAAAACCAAACCGCCCCAAAAAAAATAACATAAAATACAAAAAAAAACACAAAACAAAACAAAACAAAACAAAACAAAACAAAACAAAACAAAACAAAATGGAGTGCCTGAAAAAGGATTACTATGATAGGGTAAATAATGTATAAAAATACCTCCATTACGTTAAATAGAGTCAAACCATTCCCTGAAATATCAAAAATTCCCGTGCACCATACACTAAAACGTAAAAATTAGAAAAGTAAGCTAATAAAGCTAATGGGTTCATACCCCATAAATAGAGTAAATACTCTCTCTTCTAATGCCCAACAACTCAACAAAAATCCTCTTATTAACAACGTTAACAAGAGGTATTTTAATCTCAATTTCCTCTAATTCATGATTTGGAGCATGAATGGGGTTAGAGATTAATTTACTATCATTTATTCCAATAATGATAGAAAAAAAAAATATCTACACCACAGAAGCCTCACTAAAATACTTTATTGTACAAGCAGGGGCTTCATCAATACTATTATTCATAGTAATAATAAGAGCAATAGAAGAAAGAATATTAATTAACTCGGACAACTTATATACACAAATATTAATAAACACACCCCTATTACTAAAAGGGGGGGTCGCCCCAATACATTGGTGATTCCCTGGAGTAATGGAGGGGTTAAACTGAAATAATTGCTTAATTCTAATAACTCTACAAAAATCCGCACCCCTATCCTTAATCTCATACCAAATTAACAATGATATATTCCTAGAAATAATCATTGTAACATCAGTAATAATTGGAGCTATCGGGGGATTAAATCAAACATCACTACGAAAAATCATAACATACTCATCAATTAACCACACAGGTTGAATAATATCGGCAATAATTACAGGAAATGATATATGAGTAACATATTTCACAATCTACTCAATACTAACATTAACAGTAGTGTCGATTGTAAAAACCACCAAATTATCTTTCGTTAACCAAATAGCAATAACAGAAAAGAAGAACAAACTAACAAAATTCCTTGTATTCACAAGAATTTTATCATTAGGAGGTTTGCCGCCATTCTTGGGATTTATACCAAAATGAATAGTCATTCAAGCTATAATAACCAACGAAATAAAAACAACAGCCACAATAATGGTTTTAATATCAGTAGTAACGTTATATTACTACATACGAATGACATACTCAAGTTTAATAATACTACACCTAGAAACAAAATGATTAATTGCCCAACCTATTAATAAAACACCTAAACACATTATTTTATTAACATCAATCTCAATTACGGGGTTAATAATATCAGAAATAATCATGAACTTAGATTAAAGGCTTTAAGTTAAACAAACTAATATCCTTCAAAGCTATAAATAAAGAAAATCTTTAAGCCTTAGTAGCAAAACTACCCCTATAGAATTGCATTCTATAATCACCTAATGAATATAAAGCTATAGTAGAAGGGAAAATCCCATAAATAGATTTACAATCTATCACCTAAAATCAGACATTCCACTAATAATTAAACGATGGTTATTCTCAACAAACCATAAAGATATTGGAACATTATACTTCATCTTCGGGGCATGATCCGGAATATTAGGAACATCATTAAGAATATTAATCCGAGCAGAACTTGGTCAACCAGGATCCTTAATTGGAGACGACCAAATTTACAATGTAATCGTAACCGCACATGCATTTATCATAATCTTTTTCATGGTTATACCAATTCTAATTGGGGGTTTTGGAAATTGATTAGTACCACTCATACTTGGGGCCCCTGATATAGCATTTCCACGAATGAATAACATAAGATTTTGACTACTCCCACCCTCACTTACACTCCTCCTAACCAGAAGTATAGTAGAAAGAGGAGCTGGAACAGGGTGAACAGTGTATCCCCCGTTAGCTAGAGGAATCGCCCATGCGGGAGCATCAGTAGATTTAACAATTTTCTCCTTACACCTAGCAGGTGTATCGTCAATTTTAGGAGCAGTAAACTTTATCTCAACAGCAATTAATATAAAACCATCAAGTATGAAATCTGAACAAATACCCCTATTTGTATGAGCAGTAATTATTACCGCCACCTTATTATTACTATCACTACCAGTACTAGCAGGGGCTATCACAATATTATTAACTGATCGAAATTTGAACACCTCCTTCTTTGACCCAGCGGGAGGTGGAGACCCAATTCTTTACCAACACTTATTTTGATTTTTCGGACATCCAGAAGTATATATTCTAATTCTCCCAGGATTTGGGATAATTTCCCACATCATTTCCCATGAAAGAGGAAAAAAAGAAGCTTTTGGAAACCTAGGAATAATCTTTGCCATACTAGCAATTGGGTTATTAGGATTTGTAGTATGAGCACATCATATATTTACAGTAGGAATAGATGTCGATACACGAGCATATTTTACATCAGCTACAATAATTATTGCAGTACCAACTGGAATTAAAATCTTCAGATGATTAGCAACAATCCAAGGATCAAAATTATCATATAGACCCACATGCTTATGATCAATAGGATTTGTTTTCCTATTTACAATAGGGGGGCTAACGGGGGTAGTCCTAGCAAATTCATCAATCGATATTGTACTACATGACACATATTATGTAGTAGCTCACTTCCACTACGTTCTATCAATAGGAGCCGTATTCGCTATCATAGCCGGATTTATCCACTGATACCCATTATTTACAGGACTAACAATAAATCCAAAATGATTGAAAACTCAATTCACAATTATATTCCTGGGAGTAAATATAACGTTCTTCCCGCAACACTTCCTAGGACTAGCTGGAATACCACGACGATATTCAGATTATCCAGATGCATACACTACATGAAATATTATCTCATCAATGGGGTCAACCATCTCATTTATTGGAGTGATAATGTTTATTTACATTTTATGAGAAAGAATAAGAACTAAACGACAAGTGTTAAGATCAACACATACAAGAAACTCAATTGAATGAATCCAAGATCTGCCCCCATCAGAACACAGATATTCAGAACTACCAACAATTATCAATTAATAAAATCTAATATGGCAGAGAAGTGCAGTGGATTTAAGCTCCACAAATAAAGTACTAAAAACTTTTATTAGAAAATGACAACATGATCATGCATGAATTTACAAGATAGAGCATCACCAATCATAGAACAACTAATCTTCTTCCATGATCATACCATAATAATCATCACAATAATTCTAGCAATAGTATTATACTTCATAGCATCAACAATTATTAACGAACTCGTAGACCGATATATACTAGAAGGTCAAACAATAGAACTAATATGAACAATTGTGCCAGCAGTAATTCTTCTATTCATCACCACTCCATCTTTACGATTATTATACCTTATAGACGAAATCCACAACCCAATTATAACAATTAAAACTATTGGACACCAATGATACTGAAGTTATGAATACTCAGACTTCGTCAACGTTGAATTCGACTCATATATAACACCATATGAGGGAGACAATAAAAGAATATTCCGACTACTAGAAACAGATAACCACGTAACTTTACCAATACACTCATTCATCCGAATTATCGTAACAGCTGCTGATGTACTTCACTCGTGAACAATCCCTAGATTGGGGATCAAAGCCGATGCAACACCAGGCCGATTAAATCAATCAAGATTTATAATCAACCGCCCTGGACTACTTTATGGTCAATGCTCAGAAATCTGCGGAGCAAACCACAGATTCATACCCATCGTAATTGAAAGAGTATCAACAGAGAATTTTATTGAATGAATTAAAAAACTAAGCGAATCAATAGGTGACTGAAAGCAAGTAATGGTCTCTTAAACCAAATAATAGTAAATTAGCAATTACTCCTATTGGGGGGATTAGTTAAAAATAACATTAGATCGTCAAACTAAAATAACCAAATAAATGGTATCCCCCTCATCCCACAAATAATACCCCTTAGATGATTAATTTTATTCATCTCGTTTTCAACAATTTTCGTATTATTCAACACAATAAACTACTTCTCATTTACCCAAACAAATAAAAAGATACAAAAAAAAATTAAATTAACAAAAAAAACAAACTGAAAATGATAAGAAACTTATTCTCAGTATTTGACCCATCAACAAACATATTTAACACATCAATAAATTGATTAAGAACTATATTAGGATTATTAATCATCCCCACAATAATATGAATAATTCCATCTCGAAACAACGCAGCATGAAATAAAACAATAAAAAAAATACACGAAGAGCTTAAAACACTCCTAGGAACAAAAAAAATCAACAACGGAAGAACACTTATATTCACGTCATTATTCTCAATAATCCTAATAAACAATACTTTAGGCTTATTCCCATACATCTTTACTAGAACCAGACACCTAACATTAACATTAACAATAGCCTTACCATTATGAACAAGATTTATAATATTCGGATGAATCAACAACACTAAACACATATTAACCCACCTTGTACCACAAGGAACACCACCGATCCTAATACCATTTATAGTGTGCATTGAAACAATCAGAAACATTATTCGCCCAGGAACATTAGCTATCCGATTAACAGCAAATATAATTGCAGGTCACCTATTAATAACACTACTAGGAGAAAATGGATCATCAATAGCATACTCAATAATCAGCATCCTAATTATTACACAGATTGCTCTACTAACATTAGAGACAGCAGTAGCAATCATTCAATCATATGTATTCGCAGTACTAAGAACATTATATTCTAGAGAAATCAATTAAAATGACAAACCACATAAATCACACATTCCACATAGTAAACCAAAGACCATGACCTCTTATTGGAGCAATGGGAGCCATAATCACATTAACTGGAACAATTAAATGATTCCACCAATATGAACAAACACTAATAAGAATTGGAATAATCACAATAATCATAACAACCATCCAATGATGACGAGATATTACACGAGAGGGCACATACCAAGGATTACATACAAGAAAAGTAACTAAAGGGTTACGATGAGGTATAATCCTATTCATTACATCAGAAGTATTCTTCTTCGTCTCCTTCTTTTGAGCATTTTTCCACAGAAGATTATCACCAACAAACGAACTCGGATCAATGTGACCACCAACTGGAATTCAAGTATTTAATCCCCTACAAATTCCACTTCTAAATACCGCAATCCTCCTATCATCAGGGGTAACTATCACTTGAGCACATCATAGAATCTTAGAAAACAATTATAACCAGGGGTTACAAGGACTATTTATAACTGTAATCCTAGGATTATATTTCACAGCACTACAAGCATACGAATATATAGAATCACCATTCACTATTGCCGACTCGGTTTATGGAGCCACGTTCTTTGTAGCAACAGGATTCCATGGTCTCCATGTAATCATTGGAACAACCTTCCTAATCACATGTTTAATACGACACCTAACACTTCATTTCTCATCAAACCACCATATAGGATTTGAAGCAGCCGCATGATATTGACATTTTGTAGATGTAGTATGACTATTCTTATATATCTCAATTTACTGATGAGGAAGATAACCAAATAAATTTATCTAATATAAAAAGTATACTTGACTTCCAATCAAGAAGTTCAAAAAATGAGATAAATAATAAAAATAGTAACAACAATAATAACAACAATCATAATACTATCAACAATTATCATAATAATT
Source organism: Zootermopsis nevadensis (assembly GCF_977971745.1). Classification (NCBI taxonomy): domain Eukaryota; kingdom Metazoa; phylum Arthropoda; class Insecta; order Blattodea; family Termopsidae; genus Zootermopsis; species Zootermopsis nevadensis. The sequence continues at coordinate 3,899 of NW_028259302.1, read as the reverse complement.
GCGACAGCAATATCAAAAAAAAACATTGAAGACCGAGAAAAAAGATCACCATTTGAGTGCGGGTTTGACCCCATGGGATCTGCACGACTCCCGTTTTCCTTACGATTTTTCCTAATCGCAATTATATTTCTAGTATTCGACGTAGAAATTGCACTCCTATTACCAATAACAATCGTGATAACAAGATCAAACATAATATCATGAGCCACAATCAGAACATTATTTATTGTAATCCTAATCATCGGGTTATATCACGAATGAAATCAAGGATCCTTAGAGTGAGCAGAATAAGGGATTGTAGTTAATAATAACATTTGGTTTGCAATCAAAAAGTACTAATATAGTCTATCTCAAAGTAAGAAGCGATTAACGCAATCAATTTCGACCTGATCTTAGATAAATTTTATCCTTACTTAAAATTAACTGAAACCAAATAGAGGTATATTACTGTTAATAATAAAAATGAATAACCAAATTCCAGTTAAAGAAATGAATAGATTAAGTGAAAGCTGCTAACTTATCACTATAGCGGTTAAAATCCGTTTACATTTCTATTTATATAGTTTAAAAAAAACATTACACTTTCACTGTAAAAATAAATAAATATTTTATAAATACTTAAAGATAAAAATATCTCAATAACATCTTCAATGTTATGCTCTAAATAAGCTATTCAAGTACATAAATATAAAAAAAACTAACAAATTAATCCAAACAACAATAAAAAATATATAAACCCTAAGACTACCATACTGCAACCATTGATTGCCCTTAGCCAAAAAAGAAAAAAACCAAAAAAGACCCTGACCACCAAAAAACTCTCTCCAACCGGAATCAAAAGACTTAATAATAACATATCCATAATTCAAAGGAAACAAAGAAACACCATAAACAAAAACATAAGGTATAAACCACATAGACCCAAAAAAAAAAGAAGACTTATATAAAAATATAGAAAAAAGAAACTCACCTAAATCAACCTTAGATAATTCATAACCTAACCAACCACCCAAAATTCTAACTAACAAAACTGAAGTCCTCAAATAAAAAGGCAAGCAAATAACAAAAGGGGTAGGAAAAATTAATCATCTCAACATTCTACCACCAAAAATAACAACAACAAGTAAACCCAACATACCAGTACATATATTATTACCAGCATCCTCAAAAGAACAAAAAGAAGACAAATTAAAATCACCGAACAAAACATAATAAAATAAACGGAAAGAATAACAAACAGTTAAACCAGTAGACAAAAAAAACAATAGCAAACCAAAAAAATTAAAATAACCTAATAAAACCATCTCCAAAATAAGATCCCTAGAATAAAAACCAGCCAAAAACGGCATACCACACAAAGCAAAACTAGAAACAACCAAACAAGAAGAAGTAAAAGGCATAAAAAAAGAAACACCACCCATAAAACGAATATCTTGAGAATCACCCATAACATGAATAACCACCCCCGCACACATAAACAAAAGAGCCTTAAACAAAGCATGAGTTAACAGATGAAAAAAGGCCAATTCAGGAAAACCAAAAGAAACAATACCAACTATTAACCCCAATTGACTAAGAGTAGAGAGAGCAATAACCCTCCTCAAATCAAACTCAAAATTAGCCCCCAAACCAGATATAAACATAGTTAAACCCGAAACCAACAACAAAAATCTATTAAGAGAATCACCAAAAGAACATCTAAAACGAATAAGCAAATAAACACCAGCAGTAACTAAAGTAGAAGAATGAACTAAAGCAGAAACAGGAGTAGGAGCTGCCATAGCAGCTGGCAATCAAGAAGAAAAAGGAATCTGAGCTCTCCTAGTTATAGCAGCCAAAACAACAAGAAAGGAAATAAAATTCATTTCCATTCTACCCCTTATAAAAAACAAATAATACACATAATTCCAACTACCAAAATTAAACATCCAAGCAATAGATATTAAAAGAGCAACATCACCAACACGATTAGACAAAGCAGTCAACATACCAGCACCATAAGATTTAAAATTCTGATAATAAATAACCAAACAATAAGAAACTAACCCCAAACCATCTCAACCTAATAAAATTCTGATTAAATTAGGTCTTAAAATCAAAAACATCATAGAAACAACAAACAACAAAACCAAATAAATAAAACGATAAATATTCAAATCCCATGTATATAATCATCTCTATAAAGAACAACTAAAGAAGAAATAAAAAAAACAAAACCCAAGAAAAATAAGGATATTCAATCAAAAAGAAGAGTCATAACCACAGAACTAGAATTCAAGGTAATAATATCCCACTCAATAAAATAAACTAAGTCCTTAACAACAAAAACAAAACCAACAAAAAAAGACAAAATACCAAAAAATAAAAGGAAAAAAAAACTAACAAAACAAATTGAAATAAAATTCACGACCCAAGGCAAAAAATGCATCATTGACACCACAAACCAATATTTTAATTAAACTACTTAAATTTTTATAACCAAAAAGAAACGACATCTCTAAACAAAATAAACAAATTTAATGGAAACCAGTGCAAAAAAACCAATAAAAATTCACGAACATAAAACATTGAACATGAATAAATACCCGAATAAAAACTACCATGCTGACTATAAGAATATATATATAAAGTATAAGCAGCACCAAAAAAAAGACAAACCCCCCAACATCAATATAGTCAACCAAGACAAGAAATCAAACTTCTAAATAAAACAACCTCACCTAACAAATTCAAAGAAGGAGGAGCTGCTATATTACAAGATCTCAATAAAAACCACCATATAGACATTCTGGGTATCAAACACATTAAACCCCTATTAACCAATAAACTACGACTACCCGTCCGCTCATAAACAATATTAACAAGACAAAACAAACCAGAAGAACATAAACCATGAGCAATCATCAAAACATAAGAACCACAAAACCCCCAATAATTGACAGTCATAATACCACAAACAACAATACCCATATGAGCAACAGAAGAATAAGCAACTAATGACTTCAAATCAGTCTGACGCAAACAAACCAATCTAACCAAAAACCCACCTAACAAACTAATAGAAATCCAGAAAAAATTCAAATTAAAAGAAAAATTAACTAAAAAACCATAACACGAATTAAACCATAACCACCCAACTTCAACAAAACACCAGCCAAAATCATTGAACCAGAAATAGGTGCTTCAACATGAGCCTTAGGTAACCACAAATGAACTAAAAATAAAGGAATCCTAACCAAAAAAGCAAAGACTATGCAAAATAAAAAAAAAACTCTCGACAAACAAGGATCAAACAAAAAAAAAAACACAGCAAACCAGAAGAATTATAAATCCCAATAACACCAATCAACAAAGGCAAGGAAGCAAATAAAGTATATAAAATCAAATAAATACCAGCCTGAAGACGCTCAGGCTGATAACCCCAACCCAAAATTAAAAACAAAGTAGGAACAAGTCTACCCTCAAAAAACAAGTAAAAAGAAAACAAATCAACACTACCAAACGAACAAAATAATATAATCATCAAAAACAAAATCATAAACAAAAAAATTCAGAAAAATAAGAAGAACGAAAAACTGACTCTCTAGCTAACAACATCAATGAACAAATCCAAAATCTAAGAAAAATTAAACCATAAGAAATATAATCACAACCTAAAAAATAACTAAGATTACCCCAACAAAAAAAATAAGGAAAAACAAAAAAAAAAAGACAAACACAAGAAAAACAAGAAAGAATTAATCAATCACCAAAAATTTAAAAAACACAAAGGGATCAAAAAAATTAAAGAAAATAAAAACCTTAACATTGAAGCATCCCAAAAGAACGATAATAATCATTCCCATATCTACGAATTATTGAAACAAGAATAGATAAACCCAAAGAACCCTCACAAACAG
>NW_028259301.1:0-18440 GCF_977971745.1 Zootermopsis nevadensis | reverse complement strand
GATGATTATTATGGTATGATCATGGAAGAAGATTAGTTGTTCTATGATTGGTGATGCTCTATCTTGTAAATTCATGCATGATCATGTTGTCATTTTCTAATAAAAGTTTTTAGTACTTTATTTGTGGAGCTTAAATCCACTGCACTTCTCTGCCATATTAGATTTTATTAATTGATAATTGTTGGTAGTTCTGAATATCTGTGTTCTGATGGGGGCAGATCTTGGATTCATTCAATTGAGTTTCTTGTATGTGTTGATCTTAACACTTGTCGTTTAGTTCTTATTCTTTCTCATAAAATGTAAATAAACATTATCACTCCAATAAATGAGATGGTTGACCCCATTGATGAGATAATATTTCATGTAGTGTATGCATCTGGATAATCTGAATATCGTCGTGGTATTCCAGCTAGTCCTAGGAAGTGTTGCGGGAAGAACGTTATATTTACTCCCAGGAATATAATTGTGAATTGAGTTTTCAATCATTTTGGATTTATTGTTAGTCCTGTAAATAATGGGTATCAGTGGATAAATCCGGCTATGATAGCGAATACGGCTCCTATTGATAGAACGTAGTGGAAGTGAGCTACTACATAATATGTGTCATGTAGTACAATATCGATTGATGAATTTGCTAGGACTACCCCCGTTAGCCCCCCTATTGTAAATAGGAAAACAAATCCTATTGATCATAAGCATGTGGGTCTATATGATAATTTTGATCCTTGGATTGTTGCTAATCATCTGAAGATTTTAATTCCAGTTGGTACTGCAATAATTATTGTAGCTGATGTAAAATATGCTCGTGTATCGACATCTATTCCTACTGTAAATATATGATGTGCTCATACTACAAATCCTAATAACCCAATTGCTAGTATGGCAAAGATTATTCCTAGGTTTCCAAAAGCTTCTTTTTTTCCTCTTTCATGGGAAATGATGTGGGAAATTATCCCAAATCCTGGGAGAATTAGAATATATACTTCTGGATGTCCGAAAAATCAAAATAAGTGTTGGTAAAGAATTGGGTCTCCACCTCCCGCTGGGTCAAAGAAGGAGGTGTTCAAATTTCGATCAGTTAATAATATTGTGATAGCCCCTGCTAGTACTGGTAGTGATAGTAATAATAAGGTGGCGGTAATAATTACTGCTCATACAAATAGGGGTATTTGTTCAGATTTCATACTTGATGGTTTTATATTAATTGCTGTTGAGATAAAGTTTACTGCTCCTAAAATTGACGATACACCTGCTAGGTGTAAGGAGAAAATTGTTAAATCTACTGATGCTCCCGCATGGGCGATTCCTCTAGCTAACGGGGGATACACTGTTCACCCTGTTCCAGCTCCTCTTTCTACTATACTTCTGGTTAGGAGGAGTGTAAGTGAGGGTGGGAGTAGTCAAAATCTTATGTTATTCATTCGTGGAAATGCTATATCAGGGGCCCCAAGTATGAGTGGTACTAATCAATTTCCAAAACCCCCAATTAGAATTGGTATAACCATGAAAAAGATTATGATAAATGCATGTGCGGTTACGATTACATTGTAAATTTGGTCGTCTCCAATTAAGGATCCTGGTTGACCAAGTTCTGCTCGGATTAATATTCTTAATGATGTTCCTAATATTCCGGATCATGCCCCGAAGATGAAGTATAATGTTCCAATATCTTTATGGTTTGTTGAGAATAACCATCGTTTAATTATTAGTGGAATGTCTGATTTTAGGTGATAGATTGTAAATCTATTTATGGGATTTTCCCTTCTACTATAGCTTTATATTCATTAGGTGATTATAGAATGCAATTCTATAGGGGTAGTTTTGCTACTAAGGCTTAAAGATTTTCTTTATTTATAGCTTTGAAGGATATTAGTTTGTTTAACTTAAAGCCTTTAATCTAAGTTCATGATTATTTCTGATATTATTAACCCCGTAATTGAGATTGATGTTAATAAAATAATGTGTTTAGGTGTTTTATTAATAGGTTGGGCAATTAATCATTTTGTTTCTAGGTGTAGTATTATTAAACTTGAGTATGTCATTCGTATGTAGTAATATAACGTTACTACTGATATTAAAACCATTATTGTGGCTGTTGTTTTTATTTCGTTGGTTATTATAGCTTGAATGACTATTCATTTTGGTATAAATCCCAAGAATGGCGGCAAACCTCCTAATGATAAAATTCTTGTGAATACAAGGAATTTTGTTAGTTTGTTCTTCTTTTCTGTTATTGCTATTTGGTTAACGAAAGATAATTTGGTGGTTTTTACAATCGACACTACTGTTAATGTTAGTATTGAGTAGATTGTGAAATATGTTACTCATATATCATTTCCTGTAATTATTGCCGATATTATTCAACCTGTGTGGTTAATTGATGAGTATGTTATGATTTTTCGTAGTGATGTTTGATTTAATCCCCCGATAGCTCCAATTATTACTGATGTTACAATGATTATTTCTAGGAATATATCATTGTTAATTTGGTATGAGATTAAGGATAGGGGTGCGGATTTTTGTAGAGTTATTAGAATTAAGCAATTATTTCAGTTTAACCCCTCCATTACTCCAGGGAATCACCAATGTATTGGGGCGACCCCCCCTTTTAGTAATAGGGGTGTGTTTATTAATATTTGTGTATATAAGTTGTCCGAGTTAATTAATATTCTTTCTTCTATTGCTCTTATTATTACTATGAATAATAGTATTGATGAAGCCCCTGCTTGTACAATAAAGTATTTTAGTGAGGCTTCTGTGGTGTAGATATTTTTTTTTTCTATCATTATTGGAATAAATGATAGTAAATTAATCTCTAACCCCATTCATGCTCCAAATCATGAATTAGAGGAAATTGAGATTAAAATACCTCTTGTTAACGTTGTTAATAAGAGGATTTTTGTTGAGTTGTTGGGCATTAGAAGAGAGAGTATTTACTCTATTTATGGGGTATGAACCCATTAGCTTTATTAGCTTACTTTTCTAATTTTTACGTTTTAGTGTATGGTGCACGGGAATTTTTGATATTTCAGGGAATGGTTTGACTCTATTTAACGTAATGGAGGTATTTTTATACATTATTTACCCTATCATAGTAATCCTTTTTCAGGCACTCCATTTTGTTTTGTTTTGTTTTGTTTTGTTTTGTTTTGTTTTGTGTTTTTTTTTGTATTTTATGTTATTTTTTTTGGGGCGGTTTGGTTTTTGTTTTTGGGGTTTGTTTTGGTTTTAGTGATTTTTATTTTGTTCTCTGTTTGTTAGTTTTCTTTAAGGTGTGTTTTTTTATATAATAATAACCTATATTAATAAAATTAATTATTTGAATAGAATTGATTTAAGTTACTAAAGATAGGATTTATTTTAAATAAGTATTATTATAATAAAATTAATTATATTGAATACAAATACCTAAAAAGAAAATTTTAGATTCTATATATATAATATATTTAATAAGATAAATTGAATCTTATATTAAATATAAGTCATATTAAATAATTACTTATTTTAAATTATTTATCTTATTGATGTATTAATTCTATTAAGATAAACATTTATATAGTTTTTAGATCTCATTTTGTAAATCTAAAAAAAATGAGATCTAAAAAAGGGAGTACTCTTGCTTGTTACTTGGTTTTTGTTGTTTGTACTTTTTTTTGTCGTACCTTTCTTGTTGTTGTTGTTTATAGAGTAGTTTTATTTTCATGGTTGGTCTTTGAAAAGTTTTGATCTATTAGAGTTGGGCAAGAAAAAGATTTTTTGGTTGGTTTGTGGGTGGGGGGTACTCTTGCTTGTTACTTGGTTTTTGTTGTTTGTACTTTTTTTTGTCGTACCTTTCTTGTTGTTGTTGTTTATAGAGAGTAGTTTTATTCTTGCTTTTATGTTTGTTCTTAATTTTTTTTATATGTAAGTTTTTGCGTGATTTGTTTTTTCTTAATGTTGTTTGTTTTTTTATTCGCATTATTTATTTTTATATATTGAGGTGACTCAGATTTAGTTATATTTTTTAGAGTTGGTTAAATTTGTGCCAGCAGCCGCGGTTATACATGGAGCTCAAGCAAATATTTTTTGGTTGATAGTTTTATTTAATTTTTGGGTTTAATTTCTTTTGATTTTTGGTGAAATTTCAATTTCTTGTTTTTCCCCCTTGTTGTTTTGTAGGCTATGAAATCTTTTTTTAGACTAGGATTAGATACCCTATTATTTTTGATGTTAATTTTGTGGCCTGAGTAGTATTAGTTATGTTCTTGAAACTTAAAGAATTTGGCGGTATTTTATTCCGTTCAGAGGAATCTGCCCTATTATCGATAATCCGCGTTGGACCTTGCTTATTTTTTTTGTTTGTATACCGCCGTTATAATGAGAATCTTTTTAGGGTTATAATTTTTTCTTTCCTTTATTTTGGTTTATTTCAGGTCAAGGTGCAGCTTTTATTTAAGTTGGTGGTGGATTACATTGTTATTAATTTTGGATTGTTTGTTGAAATTTCTTTCATGAAATTGGATTTGATTGTAATTATTTGAAGATTGTTTTTGTGATTTTGGTTCTAAAGTATGTACACATCGCCCGTCGCTCTCGTTGTTTAAGAGGCGAGATAAGTCGTAACAGAGTGGTTGTACCGGAAGGTGTAGCTGGAATGATACAGATTATATACCTAGGAGGTATTTTCATTTACATTGGAGAGTTTGCTGTGCGATTCAGTGTGGTCTGATTTGATATGTAGTTTATTGTTTTTAATGGTTTTTATTTTGTTTTAATGGAAGTATTTTATTGTCATTGTATATTTTTTTGGTTTGATTTTTTTAATTATAGTTTACTTTGTACTGTATAGGTTTATTTATTTTGTTTTTTGAAAGTTTATTTTGTTTGTTGTACCTTGTGTATCAGGGCTTATTAAATTTTATTATTTATTTTCTATTTCCCGATTTCAAGTGAGTTAATTATTTATTTTAGTTGCTGTTTTATAAGCATTAATAATATTTTATTGGTGGTGATATGCTATTCGTATTTGATGGTATCTGGTTCCTTGGGAAATGAATTTAATTCATGTAATTTATTTAAAGTTTCTTTTTCTTAGGTTATTTTTATTTTTTGCAAATGTTTCGGGGGTTTAGCTTCGTTTCATATTTTTATAATTTGTTTTGTTTTGTTTATTTTGGTGGGTTTTATGTTAACTATCTTTTTAAGTATGTTCAAATTTTATTTTTAGTTATTTTTTCTTTATGTTTTGTTTAATTTTTTACTGGGGTTTATTTTTTAATTGTTTTTTATTTGTAATAATGGTAGGATTAGTATATTCTTTTTTATTTTGTGTTTTATTTTTTATTTCTTTAAAAGGAATTCGGCAATTTTTATATCCGCCTGTTTATCAAAAACAACTTCTCTTGTGTTTTTTTGAGGTATGGCCTGCCCGCTGATTTTTTTGAAGGGCCGCGGTATTTTGACCGTGCAAAGGTAGCATAATCATTAGTCTTTTAATTGTGGGCTGGAATGAATGGTTTGACGAGATATAATCTGTCTCTTTTTGATGTATTGAATTTTGGTTTTAGGTAAGAATACCTAAATTTTTTTATGGGACGAGAAGACCCTATAGAGTTTTATATTTGTGATGATTTTTTTGTTGGTTTTTTTTAATATTGTTTTGTTTATTTTGCTGGGGCGGCTAGGAGATTTGTTTAACTCTTCTTTTTTTTGTTTATTTATTTATATTTTTTTTGATCCTTTATTATTGATTTTAAGATTAAATTACCTTAGGGATAACAGCGTAATCTTTCTTGAAAGTTCTTATTGACAGGGGGGTTTGCGACCTCGATGTTGGATTAGGGTGAATTTTTGGTGTAGAAGCTTTAATTGATTAGGTCTGTTCGACCTTTAAAATCCTACATGATCTGAGTTCAGACCGGCGTGAGCCAGGTTGGTTTCTATCTATAATTTGTTTTGTGAGTTAGTACGAAAGGACCACTTTCAATAAATAATTTTATGTTGTTTGATTATTATTAATTACTATTTTGGCAGAGAAGTGCAGTGGATTTAGAATCTTCTAATATAAATTTATTTTATATGTAGTAGTGTTTAATGACTTTTTATTTTTGTTTGTTGTTTTTTTTTTATTGTCTATTTTTGTTATGGTTGGTGTAGCTTTTCTTACTTTACTTGAGCGTAGGGTTTTAGGTTATATTCATATTCGTAAGGGTCCTAATAGGGTGGGGTTTTTAGGTTTGCTTCAACCTTTTAGAGATGTGGTTAAGTTGTTTGTTAGGGAGCAGTGTTTTCCTTATGTTTCTAATTATTTGCCTTATTATTTTGCTCCTGTGTTTGGTTTGTTTCTTTCTTTAATTATTTGGTTGGTTATTCCTTATTTTGGTGGTTTTTTTTCTTTTGATTTAGGTTTATTGTTTTTTTTGTGTTGTACTAGACTTGGTGTTTATTCTCTTATGGTTGCTGGTTGGTCTTCTAATTCTAATTATTCTTTGTTGGGGTGTATGCGTGCAGTTGCTCAATCTATTTCTTATGAGGTTAGACTTGCTTTGATTTTATTGTCTTTTGTTTTTTTGGTTTGTGGTTATAATTTGGTTTCTTTTTTTTATTTTCAGTTTTATGTTTGGTTAGTTTTTTTTTCTTTGCCTTTGGTTTTAGTTTGATTTGTTTCTTGTTTGGCGGAGACTAATCGAACTCCTTTTGATTTTGCTGAGGGTGAGTCTGAGTTGGTTTCTGGTTTTAATGTTGAGTATAGATCTGGAGGGTTTGCTTTAATTTTTTTGGCTGAGTATGCTAGAATTTTGTTTATGAGTGTTTTGTTTTGTGTTATGTTTTTGGGTTGTGATTTGTATTCTTTTTTTTTCTTTTTAAGGGTTTCTTTTGTTTCTTTTTTATTTGTTTGGGTTCGTGGTACTTTGCCTCGTTTTCGTTATGATAGGTTGATGTATATATCTTGGAGGAGTTTTTTGCCTGTTTCTTTGAATTATTTAATTTTTGTTTTGGGTGTTAGGTTATTTTTTTACTCTTTGTTTTAGTGTATTAATTTGAGTATGTTTTAAGTCGGTAGGGGATTTAAACTCCTTTCTCTTACTTTCAAGGTATTTGCTTATCATAAAGCTTTCCGACTATTTTGTTGTCTTGTCTCACATTTTTGTTATTATTGGGTTCGTGATGTAGTATGAGAAGTATATTACTGTTAGTATTTGTCCTGTTATAATATATGGTTCTTCAACTGGTCGGGCTCCAATTCATGTTAATAGGATTACAGTGTTTGTTATTAGCCAGAATATAATTTGGTTGATTGGGTAGAACTGTGTTCCTCGGAATTTGGTTTTTTGTAGGGGTAGGATTAATAAGATTGCGATTGATATAAATAGAGCAATTACTCCTCCTAATTTATTAGGAATTGATCGTAAGATTGCGTATGCAAATAGGAAATATCATTCGGGTTGAATATGAATTGGTGTTACTAGTGGGTTTGCAGGGATAAAGTTGTCTGGATCTCCAAGAAGGTAAGGTTCTTTTAGTGATAATATTGATAATATTATAATTAATAAAATGAATCCTACTGTGTCTTTGATAGTGAAGTATGGGTGGAATGGGATTTTGTCGGTATTTCTATTTATTCCTGTTGGGTTGTTTGATCCTGTTTGGTGTAGGAATGTTAAGTGAATAATTACTATTGCTAGAATTATAAATGGTATTAGGAAGTGTAATGTGAAGAATCGATTTAAAGTGGCGTTGTCTACGGCGAATCCCCCTCAAACTCATTGTACTAGTTCTGTTCCTACATATGGGATTGCTGATAGTAAATTAGTGATTACTGTTGCCCCTCAGAATGATATTTGCCCCCATGGTAGTACATATCCTATAAAAGCTGTTCCTATAGTAGTGAAGAAGATTACTACTCCAATATTTCATGTTTCTGTGAAGTTGTATGATCCGTAGTATATATTTCGTCCAATGTGTATGTATATGCAAATGAAGAATATTGATCCTCCGTTAGCGTGTAGTGTTCGTAGTAATCACCCATAATTTACATCTCGGCAAATGTGTACTACTCTTGAGAATGCTGATTCAGTGTTGGGGCAGTAGTGTATAGCTAGGAATAGTCCTGTGATGATTTGTATACCTAAACATAATCCTAATAAGGATCCAAAGTTTCATCATGTTCTAATATTTGATGGGGTGGGTAGATCTACTAGTGCGTTGTTTATAATTTTGATTAGTGGGTGGTTTTTTCGTATGGGTTTATTCATTATTTTGATTTTCGTAATGGTCCTTCTGAAATATTTGTGATTTTTGCAACTACAATTAGTGTTAATAGTAGATATAGGGCTAATATAAGTGTTGTTGATCCTGTAGGTAGGTTATAGAATTTTTCTAATATTAAGTTTGTTTTTTCGTTTGCTCTTAATTTATGTTCATATGTTCATGTGTATGATTCCTCTATTCTTATTATGAATATTATTGCTGTCATGATTGCTGTTGCTGCTGATAGTTTTATTGATAAAAATATTATTTCATTTGATGCTAGTCTTGTTATGTAGATGAATAGTACTAGTATTCCTCCTAGGAATACTAGGAATAAAATATATGGGAATCAGAATTTTTGGTTTATTATTCCTCTAATTGTGCATGTTAAGATGGTTTGTATTATTGTGATTATTCCTATGGCTATAGGGTGTTTTATTTGTGTGAATATTATTCTTATTGATGTTCTTGAGATTACTATTGTTTTTATAATATCAGAGTGTAGTTTAATAAAAATGTTAGTTTTGGGAATTAATGATAGGGTTTTCTTTTCTCTGAAGTCTTAAGAGGTTTTTCTCATTTTTGATTTACAAGACCAATATTTTTATTAAATTATTAAGACTTTTTAATGTTAATATTTTTTTATTTTTCTACCTTTTTTCTTTGTGGTTTGTGGGTTTTTTGTATGGATCGTAAGCATTTGTTGATTACTTTATTGAGTTTAGAGTTTATGGTTTTGTCTTTGTTTGTTTTGATGTATTATTATTTATGTGGTTTTAATTATGAGTTTTATTTTGTTATTGTTTTTTTAGTTTTTTCTGTTTGTGAGGGTTCTTTGGGTTTATCTATTCTTGTTTCAATAATTCGTAGATATGGGAATGATTATTATCGTTCTTTTGGGATGCTTCAATGTTAAGGTTTTTATTTTCTTTAATTTTTTTGATCCCTTTGTGTTTTTTAAATTTTTGGTGATTGATTAATTCTTTCTTGTTTTTCTTGTGTTTGTCTTTTTTTTTTGTTTTTCCTTATTTTTTTTGTTGGGGTAATCTTAGTTATTTTTTAGGTTGTGATTATATTTCTTATGGTTTAATTTTTCTTAGATTTTGGATTTGTTCATTGATGTTGTTAGCTAGAGAGTCAGTTTTTCGTTCTTCTTATTTTTCTGAATTTTTTTTGTTTATGATTTTGTTTTTGATGATTATATTATTTTGTTCGTTTGGTAGTGTTGATTTGTTTTCTTTTTACTTGTTTTTTGAGGGTAGACTTGTTCCTACTTTGTTTTTAATTTTGGGTTGGGGTTATCAGCCTGAGCGTCTTCAGGCTGGTATTTATTTGATTTTATATACTTTATTTGCTTCCTTGCCTTTGTTGATTGGTGTTATTGGGATTTATAATTCTTCTGGTTTGCTGTGTTTTTTTTTTTTGTTTGATCCTTGTTTGTCGAGAGTTTTTTTTTATTTTTGCATAGTCTTTGCTTTTTTGGTTAGGATTCCTTTATTTTTAGTTCATTTGTGGTTACCTAAGGCTCATGTTGAAGCACCTATTTCTGGTTCAATGATTTTGGCTGGTGTTTTGTTGAAGTTGGGTGGTTATGGTTTAATTCGTGTTATGGTTTTTTTAGTTAATTTTTCTTTTAATTTGAATTTTTTCTGGATTTCTATTAGTTTGTTAGGTGGGTTTTTGGTTAGATTGGTTTGTTTGCGTCAGACTGATTTGAAGTCATTAGTTGCTTATTCTTCTGTTGCTCATATGGGTATTGTTGTTTGTGGTATTATGACTGTCAATTATTGGGGGTTTTGTGGTTCTTATGTTTTGATGATTGCTCATGGTTTATGTTCTTCTGGTTTGTTTTGTCTTGTTAATATTGTTTATGAGCGGACGGGTAGTCGTAGTTTATTGGTTAATAGGGGTTTAATGTGTTTGATACCCAGAATGTCTATATGGTGGTTTTTATTGAGATCTTGTAATATAGCAGCTCCTCCTTCTTTGAATTTGTTAGGTGAGGTTGTTTTATTTAGAAGTTTGATTTCTTGGTCTTGGTTGACTATATTGATGTTGGGGGGTTTGTCTTTTTTTGGTGCTGCTTATACTTTATATATATATTCTTATAGTCAGCATGGTAGTTTTTATTCGGGTATTTATTCATGTTCAATGTTTTATGTTCGTGAATTTTTATTGGTTTTTTTGCACTGGTTTCCATTAAATTTGTTTATTTTGTTTAGAGATGTCGTTTCTTTTTGGTTATAAAAATTTAAGTAGTTTAATTAAAATATTGGTTTGTGGTGTCAATGATGCATTTTTTGCCTTGGGTCGTGAATTTTATTTCAATTTGTTTTGTTAGTTTTTTTTTCCTTTTATTTTTTGGTATTTTGTCTTTTTTTGTTGGTTTTGTTTTTGTTGTTAAGGACTTAGTTTATTTTATTGAGTGGGATATTATTACCTTGAATTCTAGTTCTGTGGTTATGACTCTTCTTTTTGATTGAATATCCTTATTTTTCTTGGGTTTTGTTTTTTTTATTTCTTCTTTAGTTGTTCTTTATAGAGATGATTATATACATGGGGATTTGAATATTTATCGTTTTATTTATTTGGTTTTGTTGTTTGTTGTTTCTATGATGTTTTTGATTTTAAGACCTAATTTAATCAGAATTTTATTAGGTTGAGATGGTTTGGGGTTAGTTTCTTATTGTTTGGTTATTTATTATCAGAATTTTAAATCTTATGGTGCTGGTATGTTGACTGCTTTGTCTAATCGTGTTGGTGATGTTGCTCTTTTAATATCTATTGCTTGGATGTTTAATTTTGGTAGTTGGAATTATGTGTATTATTTGTTTTTTATAAGGGGTAGAATGGAAATGAATTTTATTTCCTTTCTTGTTGTTTTGGCTGCTATAACTAGGAGAGCTCAGATTCCTTTTTCTTCTTGATTGCCAGCTGCTATGGCAGCTCCTACTCCTGTTTCTGCTTTAGTTCATTCTTCTACTTTAGTTACTGCTGGTGTTTATTTGCTTATTCGTTTTAGATGTTCTTTTGGTGATTCTCTTAATAGATTTTTGTTGTTGGTTTCGGGTTTAACTATGTTTATATCTGGTTTGGGGGCTAATTTTGAGTTTGATTTGAGGAGGGTTATTGCTCTCTCTACTCTTAGTCAATTGGGGTTAATAGTTGGTATTGTTTCTTTTGGTTTTCCTGAATTGGCCTTTTTTCATCTGTTAACTCATGCTTTGTTTAAGGCTCTTTTGTTTATGTGTGCGGGGGTGGTTATTCATGTTATGGGTGATTCTCAAGATATTCGTTTTATGGGTGGTGTTTCTTTTTTTATGCCTTTTACTTCTTCTTGTTTGGTTGTTTCTAGTTTTGCTTTGTGTGGTATGCCGTTTTTGGCTGGTTTTTATTCTAGGGATCTTATTTTGGAGATGGTTTTATTAGGTTATTTTAATTTTTTTGGTTTGCTATTGTTTTTTTTGTCTACTGGTTTAACTGTTTGTTATTCTTTCCGTTTATTTTATTATGTTTTGTTCGGTGATTTTAATTTGTCTTCTTTTTGTTCTTTTGAGGATGCTGGTAATAATATATGTACTGGTATGTTGGGTTTACTTGTTGTTGTTATTTTTGGTGGTAGAATGTTGAGATGATTAATTTTTCCTACCCCTTTTGTTATTTGCTTGCCTTTTTATTTGAGGACTTCAGTTTTGTTAGTTAGAATTTTGGGTGGTTGGTTAGGTTATGAATTATCTAAGGTTGATTTAGGTGAGTTTCTTTTTTCTATATTTTTATATAAGTCTTCTTTTTTTTTTGGGTCTATGTGGTTTATACCTTATGTTTTTGTTTATGGTGTTTCTTTGTTTCCTTTGAATTATGGATATGTTATTATTAAGTCTTTTGATTCCGGTTGGAGAGAGTTTTTTGGTGGTCAGGGTCTTTTTTGGTTTTTTTCTTTTTTGGCTAAGGGCAATCAATGGTTGCAGTATGGTAGTCTTAGGGTTTATATATTTTTTATTGTTGTTTGGATTAATTTGTTAGTTTTTTTTATATTTATGTACTTGAATAGCTTATTTAGAGCATAACATTGAAGATGTTATTGAGATATTTTTATCTTTAAGTATTTATAAAATATTTATTTATTTTTACAGTGAAAGTGTAATGTTTTTTTTAAACTATATAAATAGAAATGTAAACGGATTTTAACCGCTATAGTGATAAGTTAGCAGCTTTCACTTAATCTATTCATTTCTTTAACTGGAATTTGGTTATTCATTTTTATTATTAACAGTAATATACCTCTATTTGGTTTCAGTTAATTTTAAGTAAGGATAAAATTTATCTAAGATCAGGTCGAAATTGATTGCGTTAATCGCTTCTTACTTTGAGATAGACTATATTAGTACTTTTTGATTGCAAACCAAATGTTATTATTAACTACAATCCCTTATTCTGCTCACTCTAAGGATCCTTGATTTCATTCGTGATATAACCCGATGATTAGGATTACAATAAATAATGTTCTGATTGTGGCTCATGATATTATGTTTGATCTTGTTATCACGATTGTTATTGGTAATAGGAGTGCAATTTCTACGTCGAATACTAGAAATATAATTGCGATTAGGAAAAATCGTAAGGAAAACGGGAGTCGTGCAGATCCCATGGGGTCAAACCCGCACTCAAATGGTGATCTTTTTTCTCGGTCTTCAATGTTTTTTTTTGATATTGCTGTCGCAATTATTATGATAATTGTTGATAGTATTATGATTGTTGTTATTATTGTTGTTACTATTTTTATTATTTATCTCATTTTTTGAACTTCTTGATTGGAAGTCAAGTATACTTTTTATATTAGATAAATTTATTTGGTTATCTTCCTCATCAGTAAATTGAGATATATAAGAATAGTCATACTACATCTACAAAATGTCAATATCATGCGGCTGCTTCAAATCCTATATGGTGGTTTGATGAGAAATGAAGTGTTAGGTGTCGTATTAAACATGTGATTAGGAAGGTTGTTCCAATGATTACATGGAGACCATGGAATCCTGTTGCTACAAAGAACGTGGCTCCATAAACCGAGTCGGCAATAGTGAATGGTGATTCTATATATTCGTATGCTTGTAGTGCTGTGAAATATAATCCTAGGATTACAGTTATAAATAGTCCTTGTAACCCCTGGTTATAATTGTTTTCTAAGATTCTATGATGTGCTCAAGTGATAGTTACCCCTGATGATAGGAGGATTGCGGTATTTAGAAGTGGAATTTGTAGGGGATTAAATACTTGAATTCCAGTTGGTGGTCACATTGATCCGAGTTCGTTTGTTGGTGATAATCTTCTGTGGAAAAATGCTCAAAAGAAGGAGACGAAGAAGAATACTTCTGATGTAATGAATAGGATTATACCTCATCGTAACCCTTTAGTTACTTTTCTTGTATGTAATCCTTGGTATGTGCCCTCTCGTGTAATATCTCGTCATCATTGGATGGTTGTTATGATTATTGTGATTATTCCAATTCTTATTAGTGTTTGTTCATATTGGTGGAATCATTTAATTGTTCCAGTTAATGTGATTATGGCTCCCATTGCTCCAATAAGAGGTCATGGTCTTTGGTTTACTATGTGGAATGTGTGATTTATGTGGTTTGTCATTTTAATTGATTTCTCTAGAATATAATGTTCTTAGTACTGCGAATACATATGATTGAATGATTGCTACTGCTGTCTCTAATGTTAGTAGAGCAATCTGTGTAATAATTAGGATGCTGATTATTGAGTATGCTATTGATGATCCATTTTCTCCTAGTAGTGTTATTAATAGGTGACCTGCAATTATATTTGCTGTTAATCGGATAGCTAATGTTCCTGGGCGAATAATGTTTCTGATTGTTTCAATGCACACTATAAATGGTATTAGGATCGGTGGTGTTCCTTGTGGTACAAGGTGGGTTAATATGTGTTTAGTGTTGTTGATTCATCCGAATATTATAAATCTTGTTCATAATGGTAAGGCTATTGTTAATGTTAATGTTAGGTGTCTGGTTCTAGTAAAGATGTATGGGAATAAGCCTAAAGTATTGTTTATTAGGATTATTGAGAATAATGACGTGAATATAAGTGTTCTTCCGTTGTTGATTTTTTTTGTTCCTAGGAGTGTTTTAAGCTCTTCGTGTATTTTTTTTATTGTTTTATTTCATGCTGCGTTGTTTCGAGATGGAATTATTCATATTATTGTGGGGATGATTAATAATCCTAATATAGTTCTTAATCAATTTATTGATGTGTTAAATATGTTTGTTGATGGGTCAAATACTGAGAATAAGTTTCTTATCATTTTCAGTTTGTTTTTTTTGTTAATTTAATTTTTTTTTGTATCTTTTTATTTGTTTGGGTAAATGAGAAGTAGTTTATTGTGTTGAATAATACGAAAATTGTTGAAAACGAGATGAATAAAATTAATCATCTAAGGGGTATTATTTGTGGGATGAGGGGGATACCATTTATTTGGTTATTTTAGTTTGACGATCTAATGTTATTTTTAACTAATCCCCCCAATAGGAGTAATTGCTAATTTACTATTATTTGGTTTAAGAGACCATTACTTGCTTTCAGTCACCTATTGATTCGCTTAGTTTTTTAATTCATTCAATAAAATTCTCTGTTGATACTCTTTCAATTACGATGGGTATGAATCTGTGGTTTGCTCCGCAGATTTCTGAGCATTGACCATAAAGTAGTCCAGGGCGGTTGATTATAAATCTTGATTGATTTAATCGGCCTGGTGTTGCATCGGCTTTGATCCCCAATCTAGGGATTGTTCACGAGTGAAGTACATCAGCAGCTGTTACGATAATTCGGATGAATGAGTGTATTGGTAAAGTTACGTGGTTATCTGTTTCTAGTAGTCGGAATATTCTTTTATTGTCTCCCTCATATGGTGTTATATATGAGTCGAATTCAACGTTGACGAAGTCTGAGTATTCATAACTTCAGTATCATTGGTGTCCAATAGTTTTAATTGTTATAATTGGGTTGTGGATTTCGTCTATAAGGTATAATAATCGTAAAGATGGAGTGGTGATGAATAGAAGAATTACTGCTGGCACAATTGTTCATATTAGTTCTATTGTTTGACCTTCTAGTATATATCGGTCTACGAGTTCGTTAATAATTGTTGATGCTATGAAGTATAATACTATTGCTAGAATTATTGTGATGATTATTATGGTATGATCATGGAAGAAGATTAGTTGTTCTATGATTGGTGATGCTCTATCTTGTAAATTCATGCATGATCATGTTGTCATTTTCTAATAAAAGTTTTTAGTACTTTATTTGTGGAGCTTAAATCCACTGCACTTCTCTGCCATATTAGATTTTATTAATTGATAATTGTTGGTAGTTCTGAATATCTGTGTTCTGATGGGGGCAGATCTTGGATTCATTCAATTGAGTTTCTTGTATGTGTTGATCTTAACACTTGTCGTTTAGTTCTTATTCTTTCTCATAAAATGTAAATAAACATTATCACTCCAATAAATGAGATGGTTGACCCCATTGATGAGATAATATTTCATGTAGTGTATGCATCTGGATAATCTGAATATCGTCGTGGTATTCCAGCTAGTCCTAGGAAGTGTTGCGGGAAGAACGTTATATTTACTCCCAGGAATATAATTGTGAATTGAGTTTTCAATCATTTTGGATTTATTGTTAGTCCTGTAAATAATGGGTATCAGTGGATAAATCCGGCTATGATAGCGAATACGGCTCCTATTGATAGAACGTAGTGGAAGTGAGCTACTACATAATATGTGTCATGTAGTACAATATCGATTGATGAATTTGCTAGGACTACCCCCGTTAGCCCCCCTATTGTAAATAGGAAAACAAATCCTATTGATCATAAGCATGTGGGTCTATATGATAATTTTGATCCTTGGATTGTTGCTAATCATCTGAAGATTTTAATTCCAGTTGGTACTGCAATAATTATTGTAGCTGATGTAAAATATGCTCGTGTATCGACATCTATTCCTACTGTAAATATATGATGTGCTCATACTACAAATCCTAATAACCCAATTGCTAGTATGGCAAAGATTATTCCTAGGTTTCCAAAAGCTTCTTTTTTTCCTCTTTCATGGGAAATGATGTGGGAAATTATCCCAAATCCTGGGAGAATTAGAATATATACTTCTGGATGTCCGAAAAATCAAAATAAGTGTTGGTAAAGAATTGGGTCTCCACCTCCCGCTGGGTCAAAGAAGGAGGTGTTCAAATTTCGATCAGTTAATAATATTGTGATAGCCCCTGCTAGTACTGGTAGTGATAGTAATAATAAGGTGGCGGTAATAATTACTGCTCATACAAATAGGGGTATTTGTTCAGATTTCATACTTGATGGTTTTATATTAATTGCTGTTGAGATAAAGTTTACTGCTCCTAAAATTGACGATACACCTGCTAGGTGTAAGGAGAAAATTGTTAAATCTACTGATGCTCCCGCATGGGCGATTCCTCTAGCTAACGGGGGATACACTGTTCACCCTGTTCCAGCTCCTCTTTCTACTATACTTCTGGTTAGGAGGAGTGTAAGTGAGGGTGGGAGTAGTCAAAATCTTATGTTATTCATTCGTGGAAATGCTATATCAGGGGCCCCAAGTATGAGTGGTACTAATCAATTTCCAAAACCCCCAATTAGAATTGGTATAACCATGAAAAAGATTATGATAAATGCATGTGCGGTTACGATTACATTGTAAATTTGGTCGTCTCCAATTAAGGATCCTGGTTGACCAAGTTCTGCTCGGATTAATATTCTTAATGATGTTCCTAATATTCCGGATCATGCCCCGAAGATGAAGTATAATGTTCCAATATCTTTATGGTTTGTTGAGAATAACCATCGTTTAATTATTAGTGGAATGTCTGATTTTAGGTGATAGATTGTAAATCTATTTATGGGATTTTCCCTTCTACTATAGCTTTATATTCATTAGGTGATTATAGAATGCAATTCTATAGGGGTAGTTTTGCTACTAAGGCTTAAAGATTTTCTTTATTTATAGCTTTGAAGGATATTAGTTTGTTTAACTTAAAGCCTTTAATCTAAGTTCATGATTATTTCTGATATTATTAACCCCGTAATTGAGATTGATGTTAATAAAATAATGTGTTTAGGTGTTTTATTAATAGGTTGGGCAATTAATCATTTTGTTTCTAGGTGTAGTATTATTAAACTTGAGTATGTCATTCGTATGTAGTAATATAACGTTACTACTGATATTAAAACCATTATTGTGGCTGTTGTTTTTATTTCGTTGGTTATTATAGCTTGAATGACTATTCATTTTGGTATAAATCCCAAGAATGGCGGCAAACCTCCTAATGATAAAATTCTTGTGAATACAAGGAATTTTGTTAGTTTGTTCTTCTTTTCTGTTATTGCTATTTGGTTAACGAAAGATAATTTGGTGGTTTTTACAATCGACACTACTGTTAATGTTAGTATTGAGTAGATTGTGAAATATGTTACTCATATATCATTTCCTGTAATTATTGCCGATATTATTCAACCTGTGTGGTTAATTGATGAGTATGTTATGATTTTTCGTAGTGATGTTTGATTTAATCCCCCGATAGCTCCAATTATTACTGATGTTACAATGATTATTTCTAGGAATATATCATTGTTAATTTGGTATGAGATTAAGGATAGGGGTGCGGATTTTTGTAGAGTTATTAGAATTAAGCAATTATTTCAGTTTAACCCCTCCATTACTCCAGGGAATCACCAATGTATTGGGGCGACCCCCCCTTTTAGTAATAGGGGTGTGTTTATTAATATTTGTGTATATAAGTTGTCCGAGTTAATTAATATTCTTTCTTCTATTGCTCTTATTATTACTATGAATAATAGTATTGATGAAGCCCCTGCTTGTACAATAAAGTATTTTAGTGAGGCTTCTGTGGTGTAGATATTTTTTTTTTCTATCATTATTGGAATAAATGATAGTAAATTAATCTCTAACCCCATTCATGCTCCAAATCATGAATTAGAGGAAATTGAGATTAAAATACCTCTTGTTAACGTTGTTAATAAGAGGATTTTTGTTGAGTTGTTGGGCATTAGAAGAGAGAGTATTTACTCTATTTATGGGGTATGAACCCATTAGCTTTATTAGCTTACTTTTCTAATTTTTACGTTTTAGTGTATG